>NC_060912.1:6388657-6688657 GCF_014805685.1 Silurus meridionalis | reverse complement strand
GGGTGCATGGGGACCTTTGGATTGAGAACATGGGGGTGGTGGCATTAAGAACACAAATACTTCAAAAAGTACAGAAAAAAAGGTTATAATAAATACATTGACAATGCACTAAGTATCAACAAGGTAAAGATGAAGATGGCAGTACCATACTGAGACTGTGAAATTCTGAGAAACCTTCTGGATGGTGAAAGGGAATATAGAGACCTTGTGTGTGAATTGTCTTCATATTGTTTATTTATTTATTTATTTATTTATTTATTTATGACCCAATATATAAAAAAGACAGAGAGAGAGAGAGAGAGAGAGAGAGAGAGAGAGAGAGAGAGAGAGAGAGAGAGAGAGAGAGAGAGAGAGAGAGAGAGAGAGAGAGAGAGAGAGATATGATTGTATACAAGTTAAATTGTACGGTTCAGTAACTGCATTAAGATGGACCATAACATGTCAAAGGTTATCTTTACCATGCCTTAAATTTGACACACATTCTGTATCTGTGAAAGCTCTGTGAACGGAAATTGTATTCACTATTTCCTACCTGATCTCCATCTTTCCGAACAGGAATTGCTTCTGCCGCTGAAAAGAGAAAGTATAAAAGCAATTAGACCTACTCAAACGCTCTGCCATCAGTTAAGCCGCTTTTTAGCTTCATAGAAAGACAAATCAGATGATAAATCACTAAAACTGCCAAAAGTGACATAATAAATGAATGGCGTTAACATCTGGGATCATCATTTATCATTCATATCATTTTCACGAAATACATGAACACGCAGTTTTCTTTTCTCTGTCAGATTTTAGGATAAACGCTTCAGAATAAATAAATTCAATTATAAATAATCTAATAATGCACTCTGTAAAACAAATGGATGGGGCAAATAATCATCCTCTTAGAAAAAATCAACTCTTTGAAGACTCAATTATCAAATGTACAGTAAATGAGTTCATAAGAAGTGAAAGCACCACTGAGTGAATGTGACCCCACATAGATAGATAGATAGATAGATAGATAGATAGATAGATAGATAGATAGATAGATAGATAGATAGATAGATAGATAGATAGATAGATAGATAGATAGATAGATAGATAGATAGATATACAGTCAGCTGTCAGCCAAGTACACACTTCAGCTCCCTGCAGTTGCTACAGCATACAAACATAGAGAACACAAACTCCCACTCCCAACACACACACCTTCTGTGCCCACGGGTGATACTATTATATGCACTCTCTCTCTCTTTCACACACACACACACACACACACACACACACACACACACACACACACACACACACACACACACACACACACACACTATTTAAGGGATGTTCCATCACACACTTAATGCAAAGTAATTAATTCACCCATGCTTCTGTTGCTAATGTTGACCAAGCTTTAGATCATTTGTATTGCCACTTTGTGTCTGACCAGTTTCTCTCAGTCTATGATATTAACCTGCCGACATTATTCCTGTCTGCCAATTGAATGTCTTGTGCCTATGTAACATTATTCTTTAAACACTTATTTGGATTATTTCTGCATGCCTAAATAATCTACTGACTCCATATGAATTTGCCTGCACTCGTGATTTCTGACTGTTATGGATTAATAATCACCTGGTTGGACATAATTCATATATTTAATACTTTCTTGTGTCTTTTTCCAACCTATGAACTTTATATAGCACACAACAGCGGATCATCCGTCTCCATACCCCTCTGTCCTCTACATCTGCCACTTCCGAACCATCTACCTGCATGTCTTCCCTCACCACATCCATAAACCTCCTCCTTGGTCTTCCTCTTTTCCTCCTACCTGGTGGCTCCATCCTCAGCATTCTCCTACTGATGTACCCCATGTCCCTCCTCTGCACATGTCCAAACCATCTCAATCTCACCTCCCTCACCTTGTCTCCAAAACTTCCTACATGCGCTGTCTCTCTAATAAACTCGTTTTTAATCCTGTCCATCCTCATCACTCCCAACAAAAACCTCAACATCTTCAGCTCTGCTACCTCCAGCTTGTCTTTTACTCAATGAACTTCATATAGCACTAATCTTTTATATGTTACCATCTACAAGTACAGATGGACATTTTAACCTCTTAAATTTGAAACTAAGCCATCTTTTAAGCTGGTTTTTTTCCCTGTTTTTCCCTTTTTTTTTTTTTTTTTTTTATTATTTTGATTTATGTTTTACCCAAATCAATATAATCTTGATGACTCATATGTTGTAACTCTGTGCTATAGTATACTGAGGATAGGATTATGTCCTTGCTGTAAAGCCATCTAGTTTTAGCACTGTGAAATACAACACGTGTTTATCTCTACTTGTCCTGCCCATATTTGATGTTACAGACTTTCACATCTTTCAACTAACTTATTCTGTACATTATTTGTCACCATTCTCAGTTTGTTCCTCAAGTTGGTCCTCTTAAGATCCAAAAATTACCACACTAAAGATTTCTGAACACTAAATCAAATAAAGGAGCACAAATTTATATTTTTACAATTTTATTTCCCTCATACTAATTAACCGGGGACAAAAATGCATTCTAAGACTACTAAAAACAGGAAACTATGGCACAGTCAAGATTCAAACGCATGATCGCTTAAAAAAATGGTTAAAGTCTTTTTGTTTTTGCAATAAAAAAACAACCTGTTTCTAACATCCCAATCTCAACACCTACATCCAGCAGCTTTAAAAGGTAAAATACTGATATAAACTACTAAAACTAGATGTACAATGAGTTCTAAATTACATTACATGTGCAGTATATTGCCACAAGCATGTGGAACCATCAGACACATAAGTTTGACACTCAAATGTAAAATCTATACACAATATTAGAACGTAGCATTTAAGTTTCCCTTAAGTTCCATGAAAAATCGAGTGTCCTAAACAGAACCTTGACCTCAACCTCAATGAACTCCTGTGAGGTGAACTAGAACATCAACCTCCTCACCCAACTGAGGCTCTTGTAGACTAATAATCACAAATCTCAATAGTCATGTTAAAAAAATCTAGTTGAAAGTCTTCCCAGAAGTGAGGAGCGTCATTAGAAAAGTATCAGAGATATGGTTTAAACTTGGGTTGACTGCTTGAGAGGCAGGAGCTCTAGCAGTCTAACACAGGGGTGTGTTTGTTGTATATGTGAACCCAAAAGCAGAGACAAACTCTAAAATATAGGAAAATGTGTTGCTTTTTATTTAACGTTTTAAGCAAAATATAAAAAAATATATAAACTCAGGAAGGGAAAAAAATGAAAAAACGAAACTCCTCTGGAACTCTGAGGGAAAGAATATCATAAAGTCTTTCAGAGAAAATAGTGATGCAAAAAAACCAACAACTTACAAACAAGGACTTTCACAGGGCTACTCTGGAGACTTGGCAAAACAAACATAGGAAACAGACTACACAACTTCAAAAATCAAGGAAAAAGACTGACCCTAAAGAGGAACTTAAATGCACAGCGGGCTAACAGGACTTGGGTGGAAACCAAACAGAAGGTGTTCTCATGCTTTTGGCTCAATAGTCACTCAAATGTCTAAAGCAGGGATCACCAACGTCGTGCCCAGGTAGCCCGCAAGGACCACATGAGTAGCCTGTGGGTCTTTTCTAAAAATAGCTGTTTCCTACTTTGTTAAATCATTGTTGATAATTATTATGAAAAATCATTAACATGATCAGTGTCTTCACACAGATAAATATTATTAATTATTAATAATAACATAATAAAAGGTAAATTAAGCAGATGTGTTATTTCAGATTTAACTAAAAACTGTGTGTATCAAACTGGTAGCCCTTCACATTAATCGGTACCCAAGAAGTAGCTCTTAGTTTCAAAAAGGTTGGTGACCCCTGGTCTAAAGCATTTGAGCAAAATACATTTTATTAGTGAGTATTAAAAAGTATTAGAGTTAGTAGAAGCATTAGTTCATTTCATTTAGGCTTTGGGAGTTTGAATGGTAAAACAAAAACAGCAGAAAGAGATGATAGATTTGCCTAATCACCTATTCAGTTATTATACCAAGAGCGATTTACTTAGCTTGTGTGACTTCTTTTTATTATTCCTTTCATATAGTCATGTTGCGAGTGTCATATTTTTACGATAGACACTTACGTTTGTATCAAGAACAGTATGATCAACAACGTTTCTGTTCGCCATGCAATTATATGTAACGCAAATGGTCTCATGGTCGTCATTGAGGTCTATAAAAGAATTCTTTCTGTCATCAAACTTTAAATATCTTTCATAATTGTCCTGGTGTCTGCGTGACATATTATTTAGGTGACTGAATAGTAATGAGTGGGATCAGATTCTTGTGTCTAGCGCCGAAAAATACCTAACAATGGTGTCAGAAGTGGTATCACGGATTGGTTATGTTTGTTTTGTCTTTCCTTTGGTTTGTGGTACTGCCCAGTATTCAAGCTTAGCTGTAGTATATTCAACACCCTAGTGGGGTAGTAATGTGAACACATGCAATGCTGTAAGAAAAAGCAAGAAACTGCACCACTGTACCTTGTTTCTGCAAACATGCACATGGTGTCAAAAGCGCACTAAAATGGCTCAAGAGCTGCAACAAAGATACACTTGTTTTTGCCAAGTATATTACTGGCACGAATTCAACAAAAGGAATGGCGCATATACTGCTGGGGTACGATCACACTGCACCACGCTGCATAACATGGCAACAGTTCACAGATATATTAGCATGACTGGTTAGTTAGCTCCTGCAAAAAAAGCTTCCCTATTGTCGATGAGGATGGGCTAATACACACTCCATGACTCATAGTCCTTGCCTGCTGCATGTGTATTTTAGCAAAAGGTAATGCCGATTATGAGGCATTTTGCTGTCTGTGGTGTTCCTTACTTGATCATGCCTGACACTGCAAGTCAATTTGTGAACAGGACATGTTTCACTCCACTCCACTAAAGAATTCCACTACAGATAAACAGGAAAACTGGGTTTGTCACTCCGATTGATAGGTGATGTTGTGCATGTGTTTTTGTGATAATGAACCTTACAGGATAACCAAGAAAACAATTAACCAATCAATTAACAGTGAAATAACAATTAAGAAAATTCATAATTAATTCCAGTTTCCTCACGCCATTCACGAGCTTTACTGGCCTCTGTTTTTGCACATATCTACAAAAGATGTCTTCTTGCTGATTCATTTCTCACACAGCTGCTCTAAATGTGTGTGTGTGTGTGTGTGTGTGTGTGTGTGTGTGTGTGTGTGTGTGTGTGTCTTAATTGCTGGGCTCTTTTTCTGTAAGTACAGTGGAGCCTTTGAGCATTGGGGCCATTTCACAATCAGTCTTTCTCACCCTGGAGAGAGAAGGAGAGCACACAGAATGTTGGTGTTGAGAAAACGTACATGAACAAAGCAAACACTATGTGTTCTTTGTTCATAGTTCTTTGTATAATTTAAAAGTATAATTTCTATAACTGCTGTATGCAATCTCATTGGCTTTTGTTCTGGTTTGGGCAAATATCCATGTTTATATGATTGACTGACTGATAGATATACACCAACCAGGTATAATTTTATGGCCACCGATCAGGCAGAACATTATCGCCACCTGCCTAATATTGTGTTGGTCTCTTTTTTTGACTGCCAAAACAGTCCTGACCTTTTGAGCATTAACAGCATTAACTTCTGCAGCAATTTGCACTACAGGAGCTCGTCTGTTGGATCAGACCACACGGACCAGCATTCACTCCCCACATGCATCAATGAGACTTAGCTGCCTATGACCCTGTCACCGGTTCACCACTGTCGATAGATAGATTGAGAGATTCTGACCACTGCAGACAGGAACAACCCACAAGAGCTGCAGTTTTGGAGATGCTCTGACCCAGTTGTCTAGCCATCACAATTTAACCCTTGTCAAACGTACTCAAAAAATACGACTGCTGCTACTGCTGTTTTTGCACTGCATTGTGTTTGTTAGCATATACTCTCAGTTATAGTCTTTATAGTCCTCTTTGCACAGTCTGTACTGTTTTTCGTCTGCACTGTTTGCACTAGGTTGCACTCGAAGCACTTAATGTAGCTTTGTGTTGTGTTGTAGCTCTATGTTGTTGTTGTTGTTTGGTGTAGCACCAGGGTTCTGGAGGAACGTTGTCTCGTTTTTACTGAGTACTGTATACCACTGTGTATAGTAGAAATGACAATAAAAGCCTCTTGACTTGACTCTTGAATCAAATCCATTTTTCCAACATTAACTTTGAGGACAAAATGTTCACTTGTTAGCTTATGTATCTCATTCACTGACAGGTGCTATGATAAAAAGATGTTATTCATTGTAACCCCTTTTATTGTTATGCCTTATCGGTGTACATTGTTCTTTTATTGCAAAGCATCCTTGAGCTCGGGAAAGGGGCTATCTATGTGTAACAATTATTACTATTTGTTGTTGTTGTTGTTGTTGTTGTTGTTGTTATTATTATTCAAATTCAGGTTAAAATGATGCCAGCTATGTGGGGAAATACATTTTGGAAAAGTTGGATTGTTCTGCTTTATCTGAGCCTAACTGAAGTGGATCCTTTGCATATTGCTGGGAACGCTAAGTTTAAAGCAGGAATGCACCCTGTAGTGTATTGCAAGGTACAATTTTTGGGTGAGGGAGATCAATAAGTTTGCTGTCAGCATTGTTGTTTTCTAAGAACAATGCACACATGCTGGTGATTTATTTGACATTTACATAATGGGATGTTTCACAACTGTTTCTGTACATTAAACATCACTTTAGCTTTGCAGAACAGCAGTGGCATGACAGGAACAAAATGGGAACATATATTGTAACCTAGAATGTGGAGGTGTCAAAGCAGGTCTCAATAAGAGCAAGTCCAAGAAGCTATTTTTACACTTAGTCAACAAGTTGACAGAAAACAAAGTAAGTCTGGCTTGTAATAATGATAGAATTGGGCTGAATATAAAAGCAAGGACATAGGGGATGTATGAATTGAAAAGAGAATGGGTAAACCAGTGAGCAGCACAAGTGACAATATAACAAGTTACATTAAATTTAGTTTTTTACATAGTTTTACATAATCTTGGCCAGTTGCTTGGCCATATAGACAATAGACAATATATAGTCAGGCTACCAACAGGAGGAAACGGCAATCACATGGGATATCCAAAGCCAACCCATCGCATCTTTACTGTATCACAGTTTGGATTCTATAAAAAGCATTATGTGTGAGCTCAAAGACAATCATAACTGACAATCTTTTTGTTGCGATTGACAAGAGACAGTAACTTTGCCATCACATCCCACACACAAAGAGCCACCCAAATCCAGTTTTTCTCTTTTGTACTATTGGACATGGATGACTGCGCTATTGTTAGGATTAGAACTTCCATGTGAGGGCAAACCTGGGACATGCCTAGAAACTCCAAACAGCAACTTGAGCTCAGGGCATGCGTTGTGCTGCGGTTTAGTATGTAAACAGTACTGTTTAATTTATGCCACAGATGACCAGACCATATTTTATGTGGGGTTTTTTGTCCAGGCACAAGTCTTATCTATCCGACTGCTATCACGTAATAAATGTTATTATTGGCCAGGCCTTTCATAATTATGGTATGTTATATAATAATAATAATAATAATAATAATAATAATAATAATAATAGTAATAGTAATAGTAATAGCAAACTAATACAAATACACCTTTTCTAAAAAAATAAAAAATAAAAAAATTGAATTTATTAAAAAAATGCAG
Source organism: Silurus meridionalis (assembly GCF_014805685.1). Taxonomy (NCBI): domain Eukaryota; kingdom Metazoa; phylum Chordata; class Actinopteri; order Siluriformes; family Siluridae; genus Silurus; species Silurus meridionalis. The sequence goes on along the minus strand of NC_060912.1, from coordinate 6,680,922 downwards.
ACATTGGAAATTTCTTTTTTTCTGGAAATTTCTGGAAATTTGTTTTTTTTTTCTCAGGTCTTATCTGTCTGAATGCTATTACCTAAAAATGTTAATAGTGGCCAGGCCTTTCAGAATAACCCCTTATCTTGGAAGATATATCATCAGATATAATTGCAAATATTATTATTTTGAAACAATTTTATTCATTAGACATTTTGCTGGATTTTTTTTGTCCTGATTCAATTATCTAACAAATGTAAGACAATATCAATCACATAAAACTGTGATAAATATTATCATTTGAAGATCATTTTATACCACTGATATGATGATAATATAATAACTTAGTAACACAAATACACCTTTACTTAAAAAAAAAAGAGCTTTCAATTATTTAAGTGTTCAGCTTCACGCAGATAAAGACATTACTGATTGTGACTGGGTTTTATGAAACACAAGAACTTTCCTTTTCTTCAATGTTTAAAAAAAACATTGTTAATGCTGTGTTAATATCTTGCATGCCATTTTTAAACAGTATGTTTTAATTAAAATTGGTGGTATTTATCAATACACATCTACAATTTAAATAAAGTTTTGCCTTCAAATGTGTATTTTCATCTCCAATTTGACAAATATTTAAAATTCAAATGTTCCTTCAACAGGCCTAGAGCTGGCAGCAGGACAGAAGCAGCACAAATGGTAAAAATGTGGGTGAAATTCATACATTTGTAAACAAACAAACCTGCGAACATGATGGACAACATCAAGGTCAGGAATAATGATCAAGGTCATCTCTATACATCCTATGATAAGTTCATAATTTTTGTGACAGGCCTAATAATGGCTTTTCCATGCAATCATGAAACAAGATTCATCATTGATTCATTTGGTGTTGTTCTGCAGGTAAACGCACTAAAAGTGGACAGCTATCCTCATTATAGTCTCAGATTCCAGTTGTTCTGACAGGAGTGGAACCTGATCGAAGAATTGTCTTTTACTGGTGTGGCACTTATTTCAAGATTTATTAGATGCTTTTCTGCTTTTTTCTGTTGAAAAAAGTGATTTTTGGGGGGGGGATTTCCTGGCATTTCAAACCAATCTGGCCATTTGTATATATATATATATATATACAGTACAGACCAAAAGTTTGGACACACCTTCTCATTCAAAGCGTTTTCTTTATTTTCATGACTATGAAAATTGTAAAATCACACTGAAGGCATCAAGGGCTATTTGACCAAGAAGGAGAGTGATGGGGTGCTGCGCCAGATGACCTGGCCTCCACAGTCACCGGACCTGAACCCAATCGAGATGGTTTAGGGGTGAGCTGGACCGCAGAGTGAAGGCAAAAGGGCCAACAAGTGCCAAGCATCTCTCGGGGAACTCCTTCAAGACTGTTGGAAGACCATTTCAGGTGACTACCTCTTGAAGCTCATCAAAAGAATGCCAAGAGTGTGCAAAGCAGTAATCAAAGCAAAAGGTGGCTACTTTGAAGAACCTAGAATATGACATTTTTCAGTTGTTTCACACTTTTTTGTTATGTATATAATTCCATATATAATTCCACATGTGTTAATTCATAGTTTTGATGCCTTCAGTGTGAATCTACAATTTTCATAGTCATGAAAATAAAGAAAACTCTTTGAATGAGAAGGTGTGTCCAAACTTTTGGTCTGTACTGTATATATATATATATATATATATATATATATATATATATATATATATATATATATATATATATATATTACATGATGATTACAGCATCATTATTCACTGCTTAGTAATCCTGCAGCAGTAATAAACCCTTCAATAATTCACACTTGCACATGCTTTAGGCTCTTTACCAAATCCATTTGGCTACACTATTTCATTTAGCATAAATACTGCCTTCAAGACATAATGGGACATAGGTTTTAGCAACAACGAATGGAAAACATTTTCTATTCAATGAAAAAAGAAGGATAAGAGGTCATTCTTGCTGAAAGAATAGAGGGATACATGCCTAAAAACTACAAGCACTTTTGAATATGGGCTCAAATGTCTTGACCGTAGTCTTAGGTGTAGATCTCTGGTGAACAGACAGATCATGTTACTGGATGAATCATGGGGTCTGCAATTAGCTTTCCTAAACTCTTTATTCTCTTGCAACACTTTAAATTTAGACATGCACCACCTCCCAGGTTTGCTCACTACTACTCATCTAATCATCATTGGAAACAATGGAAACAATAGCAGTTGGTAACCTAAAGCACAGTGGAAGAAGATGAGGCCTGTGGAGGAGTGTATTTCTTCGGCATTCTACTCAAGGAAGGTAATGCCTCTTATGTCTTGTTGGTTGTTGTGAGACAGCAAAACTCTTGCCGTTTTTTCCGAGGTGTCCGCTTCAACCCTGAATGCTGATGACTGCTTATCAGTGAATCAGTGATTCTTAAGATGTTGTCCCATTCTCTTATCTGAATGAAATATCAAGAGCTCCATTAATCCAGCTTGCTGGATTTGGTGGACAAGATTTGTGTCGTTATACCATGTCTATACCTGTGGCATTGTAAGATTGTAACCCGAAGCCAGTGTTTTGTTTTACCTATTCCCCAAAAGCTATAGAGAAAGCTCAGCAATGCTTGAAATCTGATTTTCTCTGTCTCTGGATTTTCAAGTTGAGTCATACGGCAAAGAAGTGAGATGCAGGTGTCCCCTTAAGGGGAGTTTGCAGGCACTTCAAGGAAATACCCAACAACACTGGGGTATGAGTCACCAGCAAAGCTAGAGGACAAGGTGTGGAAGGTGCAGGCAGATAACACAGACACAGACAGTACCTTCTTTTGTTCTACCAATCTGTAATTGTGAGAGCCAATAATATTTTGATATTTTTTTATATTTATTACACCAAATGTATATTGGATTTGGAAACTATAAATTGAAGGTGTTAATTTTTTATAATTTGGTTTGTGATGCATTGCTGATATTTTCTGTATTTATTTTTGTTTATCTATATTTCTATATAATTTCTTATTGTTATTCTGACATTATTGATTCCTGTTCTTTGTCTCTGTTGCCACTCCTACTTAATTGAATAGTGGCATGTTCAAGAGGCTTTCTTATCATTTGTAGGCCTCTAGAAATAAAACTTAAGACGTTTAAGGTAATACATTAAAATGCATTTCAGGTGTTTATGGATGTTAAATACGGGGATTAAAAGGATTCCCTATATATATATATATATATATATATATATATATATATATATATATATATATATATTTGTATTTTTGCATTTGTAATAAAAAAAATAACTTTTTACAGACTCATTAATGGTTTTTGTGACGATATAGGAACTTATTCTCTTGCATTATAGTTTCAAGCTGAAAAGGTAGGGTAAGACAATAGAAAGGTAATCCAGGACCTTGTTTCTGTAGTAATAGTGATTGTGAGGAACTTCCACCAATGCGTTTACTATAATTACTCTAATATCATAAAAAAAAAAGTATTACTATAATGCTATACATTATTTACTTTTAATTAATACTAATACTATATACTGTGTGTGTTTGGTGTGCACTAAATTCAACACTATTAGATAGGTATTAGGTGCAGTATTATAACATAGCATAATAATTGTATTGTTATATTACAGCAGTTTGTTTGTTAACTGCTGTAATATAACAATACAATTATTATGCTAATATGTTAATTATTATGCTAATATAACAATACAATCATTATGCTATGTTATTTTTTCTTCACCAAAAATAAAACTAAATAGGGTTATGTTTATTTTGCTCTAATAGACATACAGAGCTCTACCAGATTTCTATACCCCCCATATTTATTAACACACATTATGTGGTCCTGTGTGTGTACTTTTAAATATAGATTTGATATAAAACGCACAGCAAATAATAAAAACCGTGTGGTTTAAAATGAGTATTACAATATAGCTGAATAAGGTCCTAAGGAATATAAGGAATTATGTGACGCTACATGTGATGCTTTACACAACACTTTTCATGTAAATTGGCCTGAAGTGTCAAAAACATATTTAAACCACAGTAGTGAATGCTAAACTGCAGGCTACATCTTTATCTCTCAACAAAGTAAAAGTGTGTAGCTGGGGGTAATGTTGACATCCAGGAGGTTACAGGCTTAGGCCCCTTGTGCCTTACCAAGTCATTAGTTAGGGGTTCGAGCCTTTTAAAAAGTACTATCTATAGATGTATTCCACTATTACAAAAGATTTGCAAGGGTACAAAGCATAGTCAGAAGCTACCAGAGTCTTTCAAAGACCAAATCGATTGTGTGTTATGGATTTAAATGCTTGTTAAAATGATCTAAAAGGGAGGTCGATGTGAGGAGTTATGTGATGCTATATATAAAACTTAACTAGCCTATCTGGTGCACATTAGCCATAAGAGGTCTATATTTATTGTTTAACCAAACAAATTTAGTTTCATTTTAGGGATTTTTTTTTCTTTGCGAGGTGATATATTGGCTTAGCATTACACAACAGTATAGTATTAAAAATCTATACCAAGTTTGTTAGCACTTTCTTTTAATTTAGTGTACCACATTTATGATAGCAGTAATGTTTATGTACGTATTAGCATCCACAGACCTTTACTAAGCTTTACCATGTATAAAATGTAAATGAGGATTCTGTATATACATATACAGTTTAAATGTCATTTTGTTTTATTATATGCATGTTGGTTGGGATTCAAAAACAATACAAAAATAAACCTGTTTAGACCGACAGGGACCAATAGCCTTTTGCTACGTTCTATATATCAGAGATGTCCATCTGAATGGTATAATAGGATTAAGGTCTTTCAGAATGAAAGCACTAGTAAAATAGTGTAAAACAGTAATGTAATTGAAGATTTATGAAGTTACTTAGCAATTCAATTATTATGAGAATCGATTTAGACTATAACTAATCTCAACAGTCTGCTACAATGGCTTAAGACTGCAGTTTGCAGGAACAAAAGGCTATTCTTCTATAACAGTTCTGCATTTTAAGTGTCTATTACTGAACAGAACCCCTCAACAATGATGGAACTGTAATGAATGAACATTTTGTGACACCAGATAAGGACGGGTTCCCTTTTGGGATCTGGTTTCCTATAAGGTTTCTTCCTCATGCCATCTCAGGGAGTTTTTCACTGGCTCGCTAATTAGGGATAAACTTATAAGTAACACATTCCTCCATTCACAACAGACAACAAGCAACAAACATTTAAATGTCATAACCTCTTTATCTCTGTAAAGCTGCTCCAGGACAATGTCCAGTATTTAAAGTGCTATACAAATAAAGCTGAATTGAACTGAATTAAATTAATATGTGAGGGGTGCAACTAGATCTGAATTAAGCATCAGTAAAAAATAGTTCTGAAGTTCTTTGACTGTGTAACCATTTGTTTTTTGTTCTCACCTTTCCTCATTCATTTTTAACACCTGTACACTCGGGATAAAGCCCAAGAAGGATAGAGTGGTCTAATGAGGCTCACATTTCTCACGTTTGACAAAGAGGTTAATCTGAAGTAGGCAGTTGAGCATTTATCGGACATGAGTTGCATCCGAAGTGAACAAATTGCTGGTAAAATCCTTGACTCCTTTTACTTGTTTAGAGGAAGCAGGCACTAAATAATGTTATTTGATCATTAATGTATTTGGAACTTTGTAGACAATATTGCATTCAACATCCTTTATTCTAAATAAAAAGACAGACAGACAGACAGACAGACAGACAGACAGAGATAGATAGATAGATAGATAGATAGATAGATAGATAGATAGATAGATAGATAGATAGATAGACAGACAGACAGACAGACAGACAGACAGACAGACAGACAGACAGACAGACAGACAAGTGGCAGGTATTAGCTTCAGCTGAAAAGCATGTTGACTGGATATTTTCCATCGTGTACTAGATAGATAGATAGATAGATAGATAGATAGATAGATAGATAGATAGATAGATAGATAGATAGATAGATAGATAGATAGATAGATAGATAGACAGACAGACAGACAGACAAGTGGCAGGTATTAGCTTCAGCTGAAAAGCATGCTGACTGGATATTTTCCATCGTGTACTAGATAGATAGATAGATAGATAGATAGATAGATAGATAGATAGATAGATGATAGATAGATAGATAGATAGATAGATAGATAGATAGATAGATAGATAGACAGACAGACAGACAAGTGGCAGGTATTAGCTTCAGCTGAAAAGCATGCTGACTGGATATTTTCCATCGTGTACCAGAGGGATAGTAAAAATGCGCACCTGCAGTGTTTTATTGTTTTGTAGGGATGAAAAAATTGTCTGGCAGCATAGCAGACAGCCTTCAATCTGTGGTTCAATCTGTGTGGTACAACCTTGTTCAATCTGTGGTTTTTGAGTGTCATATTTTTCCCTCATATTTATCTAGGTGGGTTTCCTCTGGGTTGTCCAGTTTCCTTTCACCTCTCAAAAACATGCTGTTAGGTAAATCAGCACTAGGTATAAATGAGTGTGTGAATGTGTCTGTGCATATTGCCCTGCGGTGGACTACCTGATAGATTCTAGATTCATTGTGAATCTGACCAGTGTAAAATGACAATAAATGTTAAATCGTTAAATAAGAGTGGCTTTTTTACCTCAGTAATGGGAAATGTTTCACTGACTCATTGTGATTGCTCTGCTCCACCAACTATAATTATCCCACCTTTCATTTGCTTACTTCTCTAGCACTAAGAGCAGAAACGGATGTCAACGATTAACATAAAGGCTGTCAGTACGCACTTTAATTTTAAGGTGCAATGGGTACGGACATATTTAAATGCCAGGCCCATTCTCTTTTAAAGCATAAGCGACTTTTTCCTGCCCTAAGAAACAGTGCTTGAAAACATCACAAAAAGTTAAAGAAACTGTAGGTAAAACCTTAAGGCATGACCCGAGTAAAAGCTTTTCCAATGATTAAAGACAATATATCATTTTCACCTTGGGTATAAATGGTGGGGGATCAAACATAACTGTCTACTGCATGAAAAGGCTCCTGCAGTCTCCAGGAGATCCTTCATACATCATAATTCATAGAGGGCAAGGCAAGGTTTTGAAGAGGATAGCTTCTGAGGAAATGGGCTTAACGGAAAATTTGACTGTGTGGATTCATGTGCATATTACATTTCATATTAAATTAGATAGAAAACCGAAGTCATTTGCGAGAAAAATACTACATTATATTTCAATATGTGAAGTATTCTGCAACAGACTTTTTCTCCTCTCTGGTACATTTTTATACTGGTTTAGTCCTATGTTCCACATTCCTCTTCAACATTGCTCAGTCCTTCACTCCCACCTTCCTGTGCTCTGACTCATTCTTTGCGGTCTCCTGTACTCTGTCTGTCAGTATTTCTCTCTCTTTTTTCACTCCCACTGGACTGTCTTAGATTTCTTTATGTTGGATCATCCACACAACAAAAGCATAATTATCTATCATAGTATTGAAGGTTGGAGACACTTGTAGAATGCTCCTGGTCCATTCCACCATATAGAACATTTTAAACTCTAATGTTTGTTTGCTTTGGGGTTTTTTTCATTTTTTCAATTCAGGCCATAGATTTGTACAATTTGTTTGTTTGGCTCATTCTTTTGTTGAAAGCTCTATCTATAGCCAATCCTAAATCTTAAGAAGAGAAAAAACAACCAGGCAGAATTATTCTAGTACTTTCAGTTCAAGATTTCATGATGCCATTAGTCTTCACAAGAGTCCCTGAACCACCAGCCACAAAACAACCCCAAACCATCAGTACCACCATATATTTTACCATGAGTCGCAGACGCTTTTACGTCTATGCAGTCCACATTTTCTGGACAAGCATACGTATGATATGAAAGACATCATAGATATCAAAATATTAATGCAACATCTGCCACCATTTGCACATGATAACACTTTATGAGATGCTCCATTGTTAAGGTCATCTATAATGCTGATGTATTTTTGTGTACCGGTAAATGAACTTTTATGGAAGTTGGCAGATGCCCTTATCCAAACCAACATGAAATTATTTCAACCATACATTTGAGCAGTTGAGTCTTATGGACCTTGCCCAATGACCAGCTTGGTTGTGCTGAGATTTGAACTCATGTCCTTTCAATCAGAAGTCCAAAGCCATAACAATTGGCCTACCACTTCCCTGATAACATATTATTTGCAATTGCCTTTATAGTTCATACATTTTGAGTGTCTAGATATATAGATTTTCACAGCAATTCTTAATTTAGCTCCTAATTTTGACAGATATACAGTACTGTAACATGGCTGAATAGCAAAAGAACATTACATATTTAATTCACCAACTTGTCCTCTATACCTCTTGGCTCCTTAACAAGGTCCTGAACCCAATAGCTGCTTTGTGTAATAAATTAGATAAATGTAAGTGGCTCTGTATAAGGGCATTTGCCAAATGCTATAAAAGTTGAATGTAAACTAGAGTAACCAATTTTTCCTTCAGTCAACTCCATACACATTAACTGGAAATTTTGAGTTTCCAATTCACCTACCTTATGCAAATAGTAAATTTCAGTTCTATTCCGTCAAAGTGTAACTTTGTAAGATTGTAAATTTCCAGGTTTACAAGTCAGACAGTCAAAAAAGCATTTCACTGTATGTCATACTCTGTATGAATGTGTGACAAATTCAATTTCAATTTCAATTCAATACTTTTAATTAGAGAACTTCCAGACAAATATGCTGCATTCTATTCCATAAAACAACAAGATAGTAACCCAAGCAAGTACACTTTTAACATTTATATCACATGTACAATTTGCAGGCCAAGCTGAAGAGATCCCAGCCTCTCTTTAGGCTACTTAACTTGTATTGACAATTTAAAGTTTTCCAATTCACCTACCGAACATTCAAATGCCAAATGGTAAATTTCAGTTCTATTCATTTAAAAATGAAAATAAAACTGATACAGTGCAATGTATAGCAAACATAGATCAAACAAAATCAGAATAATTGATCAAGATCAATCCAATATATTCAAAAAGAAAACCTCACAAGAGCTTCCAGACAAATATGTGGCATGTTATTGTTAAGATTGTAACCTATGTACACTTTTAACATTTTGCAGGCCAAGCTGACACAATCCCAGCCTCTCTACAGGCTCTATTTCAAGTGTTGTTTTTTTCTTTGCACTATTCCCAGTACTAATTAAAGACTAAAGCATTATGACTAAGCTGAGGACAATAAGTAAGAGATTTTTAATGATTTGATAGCTGTGCTGCCAACACAGCTTTTTAGCAAACTAGATTAGAATTTACTCTTCATGGTCCATATGTAGCATGGTTTATATCTGATGTATACATGCTCTATATGGTAAAGTGGAAGCTTAGTGGTTAAGGCATTGGGCTTTGGATCTGACGATTGTGAGTTCCAATCCCAACCAGCAGCTAAACTCAAGCAGCCACTACTAGGCCCCTGAGCAAGGCCCTTAACCCTCATATCTGCTTAATTGTATAAATGAGATAAATGTAAATTGCTCTGGGTAAGGTGGTCTGCCAAATGCTGTAGATGTAATTATATATTTGAAGAAGACAATGTTTTGGAACAGACCAGACAGTGGACTGTTGTATGATAAGCACTTGACCCATATTCTACGCATCAAATCTCTTCTCTTCTCCTTCTCTCACTATAAACCAGATCCTAATTATAGCTCATCTTGCTAAATATGAGAGCCATGCTTCTCCTGGCAAACAGTAAACCCATTTACTGAAGTTCATAGCTGAATGAGCAACTACACACACATTCACACCACAGCAACTCTCAGCAGTTTGTTCACGATGCCTTTCTATACGGGGCGAAAAAAAAACGAAAACTGATGTACTTTGGCTGCAAGGGACAATAGATGAATCACTTCAATTTTCTTCTTTACTTTGCTACTTCTTCGCTCTAGGGTGTGACGTATACACGCCCCTATTTCTCAGAAACAAAAACAGCACTTTGTCTGCAAGCTCCGCTTTAACGCTGACTCAATGACAATCAAAGGTCAAATATGGCGCCAATTGTTTCATTCCGGCTCAGGCAGTGGTCCAGGTTTGCTGTAATAGGTTCAGATCTTTGGACCGCAGCTGTGAACGTCCTTAAAGAATCAGCAGCACTAAATAGGAATGATTTATCCTGTTATCAAATCCTGTCCTCGAATTAGCTCTACTCATTTCAAGTGCTATTAGATAAAATGCAGGCATCACACACACACACACACACACACACACACACAAGCATGCACAAACTCAATTGCACATAATGCAGGTCTCTAAATAAACTTGCTGGCATTTAGGCGAGCCTTTCGGTATGCCTTCAAACTCACGCATGCATGTACAATTCCTCTCCTCTCCCACTTGGGATCTCTTTTATGTCTTTTATTACTCCTTTTTTTTCAATCTTCCATGCCACAGTAGCCCATTAGGATTATCTTACATCTACTCTCCCGTCTTCCTTCTAGCCTCCATCACTGTCTCTAAAACACCAGCCCACCCCCGTCTCTGATTCGTGTGTGGCAGTTAACCTCTCGTCTGAACGCTCCTCCACCACCACCAACATCAGCACCACCTTTCAGTTCATCCGTTGTCCCCTGGCATCCCTTCAGGACAATTAGAAATCATAGTCTATCCTCAAAGACAAATAGCCTTCAACCAAAGGGTTTCCATAGAAACAATGACACTTTCCCTGCTCGGGGAGGAGTGTGCTTGTGTGTATGTCTGTGTGTGTGTGTGTATGTGTGTGTGTGGTAGCATCATTCACTCCATCACCCCGGTCTTTTTTTTTCAGCCTAATCAAAATGTAAGGAAAACAGTAGAGGGTCTTACTGATAGTGCGAGAGCCAATGCAGCCCATGATGTCTTAGAGAGGGCCGGCAAGTAACTGAAAAAGAGGTGCCTTGTCAGCAGACATCGCTCTCTTTCTTCTCCCGGTGTCTCTGTTGTCCTCTTCTCGGTGTCCCTCTCTCCCCTCTCCTCTCTCTCTCTCTCTCTCTCTTTCTTTCTCTGTCTCTCTGCAAGGCTGCATGCAAGTGTGTGCCTCTCTCACTCTCCCCGTCATCCATGTCTCCTCCCTCCCAGCACGCCCACCCACCCTCGCTCCCCCCTTCTTCCGTCTCACACACACACACACACACACACACACACACACACACACACACACACACACGCATGCACTTATCGCACACATGTTCAATAGTACGCTGTCAGATTTGAGACAATGGGGGAGTAAGATAAATCTTTGCTCCTAGTTAATGTATTTTGCTATTTTAATATATATATATATATATATATATATATATATATATATATATATATATATATATATATACATACACACCAAAAGTTTCATTTCCTCTTACCTACTTCAAATTTCAAACCAAACATATTAAACGCTAGTTTATTTATGTGCTATCGAAACCTGTAGCCCACGTGGCCTAACCCCAGTCATGGTATAAAGGAACTTAGCTGACAACGCTGGACCATTTCTTCCTGACAGTGCAGTCCATAATTTTCCACACCCCACACATCTCCTCCTTTCCATTTTTATTTTGCACCATTGCATTCTGCAGACTACGGACAACAACTGTCACTCTTCCTCTGTTATGTTCTCACACGGTGGGGGTGGGCTCTGTAACCTTGAACGCACCCAGTCATGTGCACACAGCATACAGATCTGACTACTTCAGTGTGTGTGCCTACATGATTTTATTGCTTGCATGACAGAGGTCGGTGTGAGGACTAACGTGTTGATATATGTGTATGAATGAGAGAGGAGAGAAAACACTTAGTTCTATTACCGTATAATATTTTAAAAATCTACACTTGCAGTAGTCCAGTGCTTTCACCTGTGCAGTAGAAAGAATTGTATTGTTTATCCCATGGCAAATTACATGATTTTACTCATTTTTTTTTTACAACAGTATAATACCTAAGAGTATATATATATATATATATATATATATATATATATATATATATATATATATATATATATATATATATATATTTATTTTTTTTTACATACATACATACATACATATACAGTAAATATATATATATATATATATATATATATATATATATATATATATATATATATATATATATATATATATATTATACATACATACATATACGTATATATGTGTGTGTGTGTGTTTGTGTGTGTGTGTGCGCACATGTACTTAATGCAATCCTTTTACATGCAGAACATAAAGTGAGGAAAATAAGTATTTGAACACCCTGCTATTTTGCAAGTTCTCCCACTTAGAAATCATGGAGGGGTCTGAAATTGTCATGGTAGGTGCATGTCCACTGTCAGAGACATAATCTAAAAAAAAATCCAGAAATCACAATATATGATTTTAAAACTATTTATTTGTATGATACAGCTGCAAATAAGTATTTGAACATCTGTCTATCAGCTAGAATTCTGACCCTTAAAGACCTGTTAGTCTGCACCTGTTTGAGGTCGTTAGCTGCATAAAGACACCTGTCCACCCCATACAATCAGTAAGAATCCAACTACTAACATGGCCAAGACCAAAGAGCTGTCCAAAGACACTAGAGACAAAATTGTACACCTCCACAAGGCTGGAAAGGGCTACGGGGAAATTGCCTAACAGCTTGGTGAAAAAAGGTCCACTGTTGGAGCAATCATTAGAAAATGGAAGAAGCTAAACATGACTGTCAATCTCCCTTGGACTGGGGCTTCATGCAAGATCTCACCTCGTGGGGTCTCAATGATCCTAAGGAAGGTGAGAAATCAGCCCAGAACTACACGGGAGGAGCTGGTCAATGACCTGAAAAGAGCTGGGACCACCGTTTCCAAGGTTACTGTTGGTAATACACTAAGACATCATGGTTTGAAATCATGCATGGCACGGAAGGTTCCCCTGCTTAAACCAGCACATGTCCAGGCACGTCTTAAGTTTGCCAATGACCATTTGGATGATCCAGAGGAGTCATGGGAAAAAGTCATGTGGTCAGATGAGACCAAAATAGAACTTTTGGGTCATAATTCCACTAAACGTGTTTGGAGGAAGAAGAATGATGAGTACCATCCCAAGAACACCATCCCTACTGTGAAGCATGGGGGTGGTAGCATCATGCTTGGGGGTGTTTTTCTGCACATGGGACAGGGCGACTGCACTGTATTAAGGAGAGGATGACCGGGGCCATGTATTGCAAAATTTTGGGGAACAACCTTCTTCCCTCAGTTAGAGCATTGAAGATGGGTCGAGGCTGGGTCTTCCAACATGACAATGACCCGAAGCACACAGCCAGGATAACCAAGGAGTGGCTCTGTAAGAAGCATATCAAGGTTCTGGCATGGCCTAGCCAGTCTCCAGACCTAAACTCAGTAGAGAATCTTTGGAGGGAGCTCAAACTCCGTGTTTCTCAGCGACAGGCCAGAAACCTGACTGATCTAGAGAAGATCTGTGTGGAGGAGTGGGCCAAAATCCCCCCTGCAGTGTGTGCAAACCTGGTGCAAACCTGGTGTGCAAACCTTTGTCGATTTCTTCTCTATAACATCCGAAGGATTCGACCATTTCTGTCCATACAGGCTGCCCAGGTGCTTGTTCAGTCTCTTGTCATTTCAAGACTTGACTACTGCAACTCTCTGCTGGCAGGTCTCCCCCTGAACGCTATTCGTCCACTGTAAATGATCCAAAATGCAGCTGCACGACTTGTGTTCAATCAGCCCAAGTTTTCCCACACCACCCCACTGCTGCACTCCTTTCACTGGCTTCCAGTAGCTGCACGTATCAGATTCAAAACACTGATGCTTGCCTACAAGGCCAAAAATGGACCAGCACCATCTTACCTCAGTGACCTCATCACATCTCGCACTGCACCACGCTGTCTGAGATCCTCCAGCACTGCTCGATTGGTACCACCTTCTCTCAGAATGAGAGGTAAGTACAATTCAAGGCTCTTCTCTGTTCTGGCACCGAGGTGGTGGAATGAACTTCCCCTAGATGTCCGTACAGCAGAGTCCCTGATTATCTTTATGCGACGACTGAAGACCTACCTCTTCCTAAAATACCTACATTAGCACTTTCCAAGTTTGTAGAATTCGAGTTATAGTTATATTGAGTTTGTAATCTTGCGTACCAGTGTAGATTTATTCATTACTAGAGATTTAAAGCACGTTTGTACGTCGCTCTGGATAAGGGCGTCTGCTAAATGCCGCAAATGTAAATGTAAATGTAAATGGTGAAAAACTACAGGAAACGTTTGACCTCTGTAACTGCAAACAAAGGCTATTGTACCTAATATTAACATTGACTTTCTCAGGTGTTCAAATACTTATTTGCAGCTGTATCATACAAATAAATAGTTAAAAAATCATATATTGTGATTTCTGGATTTTTTTTTTAGATTATGTCTCTCACAGTGGGCATGCACCTACGATGACAATTTCCGACCGTAAATTTGTATAGTTTCCGCCTTGCACTTTGAGCACATTGATTATTATTACTATTATTACTATTATTATTATTATTATTACTATTATTATTATTATTATTATTATTATTAAACTTCAAAACATACACAGCAATGCCAGGGGTATAAAGAAGAAAAAAGTGTCACTGTGGTTACTCACTTCGTACCGAAAATAAGATTTGTGTACTGAACCGTGAATTTTGTGTACCGTATTTGGGCTGTCAAAATGAATGCATTAACGCAAATTAATTTAATGGCACTAATTTTAATAACGTGTGATTAATGCAGCGCACATTTCTGTTTTAACAGTTTTATTCAAAATATAAATAAATAAATATATAAAAGAGGCAAAATTAAAAGTTTTGAAGCAACACACATTTATTCACGACATCCTTGCTTTACTAGGATATATAAAAAATTATAATAATAATAAAAAAAATTATTTTAGCACAAAACATTTGTTTTACAGATGCGCCAAGTCTTACATTAAGATCCAAAATCCACTATTATTCACACATCCGGTAATTAAAACCGCCCGTGTGGAAAACTTAAACTAGTAGACCCAAATATGTTCCAGCATGGCAATATATAGCTCCATAATATAGAGCTCTGACCTCAACCCTATTGAAAACCTTTGGGATTCATTAGGATGTTGATTGCACCCCCAGGCCTCCTCACCCTACATCAATATCTGTCTTTACTAACACCCTTGTGGCTGTATGAGCAGAACTTTCCATAAGCACCCTAAAATATTATAACTGCAAATGGGAACTAAATGTAAAATTGGATGTTCAAAAAGCACATATGAATCATATTGTTGTGTGTCCACAAACTTTTTACATATGTGTTTCTAATCGCCCTATGAGCAGGCAGCAACTCTGTGCCTAAAATCATGTAGGCACAGGAAGAGAGCTTCAGTCAATGTTGAGATCAAATAAGATCAAGATAAGGGGACAAAAAATTGATCCAAGTGACTTTGAGAGGGGGAAATTGTTGTCACTGCCAAAATGACAGGGTATTTCAAAAAGAGCTGAATCCCTGGGATTTTCCCACATTACTGTCTCTGGAGTTTACATAGAATGGACATCTGAGGTAATGCTGCCAATAGGCGAACTCCCTCTCGTTCTAGCCTGCCTAAGATACGAATATTTCTCTGTAATTTGTGAGCCTACGAATGTTACAAATATTTGTATCAGGGCATTTAAAAAAAATGATTTTTTTTTTACCTTTTGTCATATAGAAGTCAGTCTTATTGGGTAAGATATAATACATTAGCAATTGTTGATTGTTATTTTACTCCACCATTGCTTTACAATGTTACAGCTCTATCAGAATTCTGATAGGATTGGGTGCTGACCAGGTGCTGATTGGGTGCTGATTGGGCTGATTGTTAGGTTTCTAACAGAGGCTTACAGGTTTTGTGCCAAAATAGATGTGCACTTTGAGCAGTCTATGGTTCCTACGATATTGATTAAAGGCCCAGTCCCAGCTATAGAGAAGTAGCCTCATGGCATGACGCTGCCACCACCATGCTTTACTGCGTCTGTACAGTGTCAGGAAAAAAAAGTCTTCGGAAAACAACAAAAAAGGTGTTTTCTTCGCTTTGTATTTTTACTGTTTTTCCTATTACAAATATGGTCAAAATGTTTTATTTATCAGACTGTAACACATTTGTACCAATGTTTTAGGGTGATTTAAGCAATCTTTCCATGATAAAATGCTTTGATCTTCATCTTTAGCAAAAGCCAGAACCTTTAGTTCAAATATACGAAGAATATAACAGCTCATTGTCACATGCTGGGTCAGAAGCAGCCCTTTAGTTTTAAGTGCTGTCTGATGTCCGATGTCAAGTATAGTAATAGGTCAGATATTTTAAAAGGAAAGAATAAAACTAAGCATTGATATTCTGTTTTTTTTGTGTAATATCTATTGGATCCCTCAAATTTAAAGTGTTTTGCTGCAGCTTTAAACGTCAATGCTGAATGCAAAAATGCAAAAGTTGTTGGCACTATAATAATAGTGCCCAGCTAAAAGCGGTCATGAGGTCAGACACAGATGCATTTGTTTATGAGTAATGTAATGGAGGTAGCACCAATCTAGCCACTTTTAGAATACCCATTAAATGTCTTGAGAGCCATGATTTAATTTAGTGTGTTGACATTTTTCCCTTTGAATCAGAAAGTAGGGAGGACTGAAGTCGAGGGCATTAGGCTGCCCACATGAAAAGAAAAAAAGACTGCCATTTATTATAATGCAGTCAGTTAAACCTGTGTCATAAACTAAGTTAAGTGGACAGGCATGGTTCATACACACATTAGCTGTATTATAAACTGTTTGTGACTAACTATGGACTGTCATTGCTTTCAGAAGCACACAATGGTTGGACATGTTTGAGCCTAATAATGGTTGACAAGTCTGAGCCATAAATGTCAATCCTCCTCTCAAAAAAAAAGGGTGTAATTGTCTGAATGACGAATAACAAGCAGGAACCTGCAGAATTGCTGGCAGTGGTACACAATGGTTAGAGCTCTGGACAATTGTTTGAAAGTGCGAGTTTGAACGGTTGGCTTTAATAAGTCCCTTGACTGGAATCTGCTCAACATCGTTTTAAGGCATCTACAAAATAAATTAGATGTACACAAAAGACTCATGTTTAATGCTAATAAACCAATGGATGCGGAGCATTTGTGGTATATTGATTTCTCTTTTGATGAATATTTGAAATGTTTTGACCATTCTCCCAGAAACAATTTGTGTCACAGTGTGTATACTGTCTAATTGTCTGTACAGTGCCAGTAAACTCCATGCTTTTATGCTTGTCACATATACATTACAGCACAGTAAAATAAAAATTCTCATATCCTAGCGATTTTAGCTCAACAATGATTCATTAAGGTTAAGGGCCTTTTCCCCGGGCCCCAAACGTGGAAGCTTGGCAATACCGGAGCTTGAACCCTGACCTTCCGATTAGTTACCCAGAGCCTTAACCACAAAGCTACCACAAAAAATGTTGTAAAACACCAATTTTAAATCTTTTTTCAGTGACACAAAGATGAAATACCATTCATGTCATACACTAGAATCGAAATATGCTATATAAATATTGTAGCACTGTTTTAATCAATATGTACAGCAACAACAAAAACTGAACAGCAGTTCCTAAATAAAGATAGTGACAAGAGAGGGGGTCTTTTATTTTATTTTATTTTTGTTCATTATTAATTTGATTAGCTTCTAAGTCTCAGTGATGTGACAATAAAGCACAACCTTAGATAAATAAATAAACCACAATGAAAATCCTCTGATTTGTTCCAAATGGCTATTAATTTTATTAACCATGATTGGTTCAGAATGGACCACAACCTAGAGGATACTGTGTAAGTCACATAGGTAATACTCTATAATATGCTAAAAGTATGTAGATACCTCACCCCATCTCAACCATACTGTATGTGCTTGAAATTCTGTTCCAAAACCATGGGCATTAATCTGGAGTTGGGGCTCATCCCTTTGCAACTATAAGACCTTCCACTTTTCTGGGAAAGCTCTCCAATAGGTTTTGGAATGTGGCTGTAGGGATTTGTGCTCATTCATCCACAAGAGCATTAGTAATGCTGGATGAAGAGGACTGGGGTTTAAATGGGGGCCCAATTCCTCCCAGAGGAGTTCAGTGGGGTTGAGATCAGGGCTCATGTGCAGGTCCCTTCCAGGTTTACTTCATTCCAAGCTTAGCGCACTGTATCTTCCTTGAGCTTGCTTTGTACACAGTGGCATGATTATGTTGAAACAGGTTTGGGCCTCATAGTTTCAGTGAAGGGAATTTGTACAATTTTACAGCATAAAAAACTATTCTAGACAATTTGATATATAACTTAGGGGAGGTGAGGTTCCTTTATACTTTTGGCATACGGCTGGGGTTGCTAAAACAGAAGTTAAAATGGATTGGAATAAAGGGCAAAAGTACATGTATTGTGTAATGTTATGTAAAAATAATGTATTTTGTTTTATTGACTGTTTAATGATTTGGGATTTTTTTTTGTTATCTTATTCATTTCAGCCATAGATTCAGCATGACTTTTATTGGTGTGCGCAAACAACAAAAACCCTTCATGACCTCTTCGGGCTTCCGTAATATTTGCAAGGGCCAATCGTTGGTTTGTTGATCGGTGTTTCGATTCTCGATTTATCGGCCCTGTCCAGGCCATCCGGCATCGCGCAGTGTATCACCAACAAATCATTCCGGCTACAGTCATCAAGTTGCTCTCAGCTGCCTTTTGAGGAACCGCGAGTCTGTTTGGAGTTATCACGATACGTTCAACTGGATCACGGCGTGTTTTTTTTGTTTCTGTTTTGTTAAAGCACATTTAAACCCCGGAGCCCGGAACAACTTTTGTTTGTGTTTTTCAAGATGGCGGCAGGAATGTATCTGGAGCACTATCTGGACAGTAAGCCTTTTGTCTTGATTCAAATCCAGAGTGTTTTAAAGTGAATACTTTAATACACTTTACATAGTGTGATCTTATAGAGTTATATAAGAAGACAAGAGAGAGCTGTATTTACCCTGAAGGACCCGGAAACTGTGTTCATTTGCCTGGGTGGTAATGCTTTTTATAATGTTAGCGAACCAGCTAGTCATACTATAATATACTATATATTATACTATATTATATATTATATATTATACTATATTATATTATATATTATACTATATTATATATTATATATTATACTATATATTATACTATATATATTATATATATATATATATTATACTATATTATATTATATATTATACTATATATATATATATATTATACTATATTATACTATTATATATTATACTATATTATATTATATATTATACTATATTATATTATATATTATACTATATTATATATATATTATATATTATATATTATACTATATTATATATTATATATTATACTATATTATATTATATATTATACTATATTATATACTATATTATACTATATATATTATATATTATACTATATTATATATTATATATTATACTATATTATATATTATACTATATTATTATTATTATTATATTATATTATATATTATACTATACTATATTATATTATATATTATTATACTATATTATATATTATATTATACTATATTGTATATTATACTATACTATACTATATTATATATATTATATTATACTATACTATACCATATTATATATTATTATACTATACTATATTTACTGTATTATACTATATTATTATTATTATTATTATGTACTGTATTATAGTGTATTATACTATATTAAACTATACTATATTATAGTGTATTATTCTATTTTAATATTATTCTATATTAAAATATACTATTATACTATATAGTATAAAACACTATAATACAGTATTCAACTATACTATATTTACTGTATTATACTACTATAAACTATACTATATTATTCTGTACTAAATCATAGTGTATTATACTATATTAAACTATACTACACTATTATATAGTATATAATACAGTATTAATGTATGTCCTATACTGTATTATAGTCTATTAGACTGCATTAAACTATACCTTATCATATAATACTATACTGTATTATACTATATATTAACTATAATACACTATTATACTATACTGTATTAAACTATACTACACTATATTATACTATTCTGTATTATTTTATACTGTATTATTGTGTATTATATTATATTATATATAGTGTAGGTTAGTAAAAATTATGTATAGTCCTGAAAGAGAAAATAAGAAGAACTTTATTCAATTGGCTTTAAATGATATAAATCCCAATGGGTTGCTGCACATTATGTACAGAATAAGAGCTTATATTTTATATATGTACAAATGTAAATGAATATTTTAAAGGAAAAAAAAACCCACATTTGTTTCATATTAACCAAATAAATGCTTTAACTAAATAAATTCAACACAAATTATTTAAGAAATAAAGGTCTTTTAATGGAGTTTTATCTTGAAATAATGAAATGTATTAATAGAAATTTTATTATTAATTATAAAATAAAGTAAAATGTTAATAGCATTTTTTTGGGGTGGCGTCCGTTTATCACGGTTTTTCGCTTAGTGCGAGCGGTTTTGAAAAAAAACGCTGGATTACTGTACTGCTGCGCAAAAGGAGGATCAGATGAAATATAGGCCATTTTCCAAAACACCATTAATGGACATTTGCCATTAATTGACCCCTAAGTGCAGGTCTGGTGTGTCTCGCACTTCCTGCATTTCCATGAAGGGCACGTCCGTACATTCTGGCAAAAAAGTGTTTCGGATATAGTTTTTCATTTGCTGTTACTTTGTAGTTATGGGTTTTTTTTGTACGGAAGATACTTTCACATCTACTTCTGTAAAGTCATTGGATAAATGAATGAATAAATGAATAGATTTCTACTCACTCTGGGTGGGATGGATTGTCAATGATTGGGATTGCGAACGCCTGCAGGTTTTGTTCGAACGATATTTTGGGTTTTTAATCACCAAAAAAAAGGTTTGGGTTTTTTGCTCCCCAATAAACCGTTTGTATTTATGGCATATGGCAGATGCTCTTATCCAGAGTGTTTTTACAGTTACCTTATTTATGCTAATGAGCAGTTTTGCTGATCTTTGAGGCACGCATTGTCGTTGTTCAAGGGAAAATATAATATGACCACACCCAAAAACATTTAATACAATACCCGCCTCAATAGCTTGAATGAATATTCGGGGCATGTGAAATCTTACTTTTATTCATAATAATACAATAGTCCATTGTTTTCTGTGTCTGTTTTTCCACTGAATACATTACAACATGATTGTACTCAAACAGCAGTGATGGTAAAATCATTACTATTGGTATTGCAGGTTTGGTTCCACGTCACTCTCTACTTTCCATCATCTCAAACTTGTGCTTTTCTGCTTTTCCTTAGGTATAGAGAACCTTCCCTTTGAGCTTCAGAGGAATTTCCAGCTGATGCGAGACCTGGACCAGCGGACTGAGGGTAAAGCGTGGCGGTTACCGTTAGTCAAAACGAAACCGCCTTTGGTTATTATCAATAAAAGGATTATTCTGAGTATTTATTGTTGTTAGTGTTTTGTGCTTTCTTATAGAGTTGAAGGGACAGATCGATTCCCTAGCTCGCGACTACACCGCAAACGCCCGGACACTGTCCTCAGAGCAGAAACTGTCTCTCCTGAGGCAGATCCAGCAGTCCTATGGAAAGTGCAAAGAGTTTGGCGATGACAAGGTCCAGCTGGCCATGCAGACGTATGAGATGGTTCGTCCGATTTTATGGAATTTTGTTACGGGTCATTTAATTTTACAGCTGATGTACAAAAAAACACAGATCTTCAGTCTTGGTTTATGTTTGAATTTCAGGCGCATGTTGTGTATCGAGTGTTTTTTTTTTTTTTTTATATCAGTGTTTATTTATTCTTATATTGTTCATCATGATCTACAGTTTTTGAGACACATGCATGTTCTTTTTTGTTTATATGCAACTAAATAGGTAAAAAAAAAAGAAAAATAAATTAGACAGTAAACGATGGGAGAAATGTTCTGTCTACAAAAGAGTGCAGATTTGACATTTTTCACTCTATTAGAAGAACTTCTGTAAGGCAGGGAACAGGAAAGATAAACCGAACCACCCGTTCCACACTTCAACACCGTGCATTTCCATCCGGCTTGCTTTTAATCGAAACCAACTTCACCAGCTACACCTGAAGTGTACGTCCAAGCTCTGTAAGTGTTAGTGAGCTGGAGCGTTCTCTATTATGGTAAATCCTATTGAACTGCTCTGGGAGGAACTGGATCACAAGGTTAGAAAGAAATCTCCAATTAATGAAGAACACCTTTTGCAAGTGTTTGGCAAGAGACATGGCAAAGTGTTTCAGCTGAATGTTTGGAGAAACAAACTGGGAGGATTTTTCAAAGAAAATAAAAATGTATCATCTGTACATTTATTTATATGTTTGCTCAAAGTAAATCTTTATCCCATGAAATGACCTAGTTTACACCATATAAACAAAAAGAACATGTATGCGTGTCTCAAAAAGTGTTCCCAAGCGTTCGGCAGCCACTGAATATTTTTATTGCAACAGTTAAGGTAGTTTTAAGGAAATTGCTGATTATTGGTCTTTTTTTTTAATGAATGAATAATGATATATATTTTTTAAAAATGTGCACATTTTTATACACATACATTTTATCACGTTATCTAAAACAATTCTGTTTTCTTTTTCATCCCTCACCCTAAGGTGGATAAACACATCCGGAGACTGGACACGGATTTGGCCCGCTTTGAGGCCGACCTGAAAGAAAAGCAGATCGAAAGCACAGACTACGATTCTACCTCCAGTAAGAGAAACGAGATTAAGCGCTAAATCATAAAGTGTGTTGCTCCAGCCTGTGCGTGTCTGTTATATCGAACACGTGTTGTAGAATGATGGAGTTTATTTGTTTACTTACTACTTCTGAATTGCTTTCAAGGTGACCTCCGGGGGCCTAAGGAGAAAAAGGTGTCTCGCACCAGGTCAAAGGTCAAGAACTCAGATGATGACTGCAGTCCTAAGAGTAGCCAGAAGAAGGTCAAGCTAACGCAAACGTAAGATGACAACAAGATGATTGGTATTTTTTATTTATTTTTTTCCCCCCTGAAATGCATTTGTATACTAGGAATAAACAAAATCATTTTTCTCTCATGCAGAACTGAGTTCTCCGCTCCAGCTGTGAATTTTGGCAACGTTCACCCCTCAGATGTGCTGGACATGCCCGTGGACCCGAATGAGCCGACGTACTGCCTGTGCCACCAAGTCTCTTACGGGGAAATGATTGGCTGTGACAATACCGATGTGAGTCCAGTGCCTTATTTGTTGTTCATTTTCAGTTTGCACAGTCGGTTAGAATATTTACTGTGGGATTTAACGCTGTCTGTTCTGTTTTTAATAACGACTCCTTGTTTGGCATATTATACAGTTTTACTTTTGAGTTCTGAAATCTTTAGATTTTAAATATTAATTCCATGCTTGAATTCATTGTTGCTTCTCGGTCTGCATATTTATCAATGGCATAGTGGTTGACATGCAGCGCTCTCACCGCTGCGGCCCGGGTTTGATCCCCGGTCAGGGAACCAACCCAGCCACTCTTAGTGCCGGTCCCAAGCGCGGATAAATGGGGAGGGTTGCGTTAGGAAGGGCATCCAGTGTAAAAACATGTGCCAAATCAAACATGCGGAGGATATTGTGAAATACATTGGCGGAAACAATAAATGAGTATAATGCAGAGGTGGACCGATAGTGACAAAAATTTTAGTGATAGCTAGGTTGGATTGTACCTCCCAATAAACAATTAATCAACAGATTAACAGAACGCAACCCAGAAAACTATTAGTATGGATTTTTTGTAAAAAAAATTGGTACAAATAAAATACACATCTGTATGACCCAAATGTGGTATACTATTTAGGTTCAATTTTTCCACTTATTACATTTAATCTAATCAATTTAATTTGTGCTAATATATTTGATTAATCAAAGTAATCAATATAAAGAAATGTGTATTGCATTCATTTCATTTATTCAATTAAATTTTTCAAATATTTAAAAATTGTGTATTATATTTAACCAAGCAGGCGTTTTATTTAAAATTGTTTTGAAAGCGTAAACTGTTGTTCACAAAAAGTCAATAAAAAAACTACGAGCAATTTTATATTTTGCATTTCTTCCCCTTGAACTGAACCGTGACTTAAAAACCGCACCGAACCGTAAATTTTGTGTTCCGTTATACACCCCTGATATTTACATAACTAGCTAAACTAAAGCAGTATTACAAATCGAAACCTCACTTTATAATTCTAAACATCTGAAAGAACAAATCGTTATTTACTAATAATTTCATATTTGTTGGTTATATCACAATTTGAGCACAAGAAAAAACGAGTAAAATTCACCCTGCAAACGTGACACTACAATCTACTATTAATATCACATCTAAGCAGAAAATCTTTTTGTTGTTGTTTTTTTTAAATGGAAGCATGTGACAATTCAAATCGATACAATGTTTCTCTGTTTGCTAAATATAATGATATAAAACGCACACTTTTATATATTAAATGCAGGACATTATTAGGACTTATGCTTGGGCATCATAAAGGAAACGGTATAGAAATAGAGCTCTGAGGGCTCAGGGATATAACGTGTGCATGTGTGTTTGTCTCCATAGTGCTCTATCGAGTGGTTCCACTTTGCTTGTGTGGGCCTGACCACTAAGCCCAGGGGAAAATGGTGAGTGCCTGTGTGATTTGAAACGGTACCTTTGCACATTTTTGGTAGGCGAAGGTTAAACTGTTTGTTTTCTTTCCCCATATAGGTACTGCCCAAGATGTTCACAGGAGCGTAAGAAAAAGTGAACGTTCTCAGACGAAATAATAACACGCAGTACGCATTTGAGAATGCGCTAGAAAACAAAGGAATCGAGGTGCAACCCACCTCCTCCTACAACAAACCCCCAACCTCTAATCCCAAACCCCAAACTCTCTATAGACACTAATATAAATTCATGCTCCGCTTAAATCTGGTGCTTGTCCTCCTCTCTTCTATCCTCACTTTCTTCTCTCTGTATGACCGAAAGCAGGGAGGACGGATGGATGAAGGTGCTGTACTTATAACTGTAGCTTAATTTATGGTTCCAGTAACGAGTTACTTGTGTTTTTTTTTTTGTTACTTTTGCTTTTTTATATACATGTTTACTTTGAATGGTTGTTGCATTGTTTGGTTGCTTTTATATACATTTAATTTCTTTTTATGGTTCTACACACATAGCAGTAGATAAATCAGGGAGCATGACACTCAGTCCTTAAGTATGGTATGTACTAGGCGTCCTTACTTGCTGTTCTTTAGGGGTTTTCGAGTCAAACACTGGCACAAGCTACAACTAATACACACATGGTTCTTTTTTAGAGACTGTATTTGAACAAAACTCTTTGATATTCTCATTCCTTCGCGATAATTTCCCCCCCCCTCGTTATTGGAAAAGTGTGCCCCACCCCCATTCATGGGAACCGTATTTAGGGGGAACGTGCTGGGCGTCACAATGAATTTAATACCTGCACAACCCAATGCACATGAAACCGGTGACTTTTCCCACTTTGGTCCACATTTCAGGTTTATTAGCTGCTGTGAAGGAAATTTCCTCTGGTGCTCATAATCGTTCTTCAATGAACTTTTTTTTTTTTTTTTTTTTTTTTTTTGAAAATCGAACTGATTGCATTAAATACCACACATACACGCACACACGTAGACACACGGGGGGAAGAACAAGTGATGAGTGTTGTGTTTTTGTTTTTTTGTTTTTTGAAAATGTTGTGACTTTCATGCATTCATGTAACAATGCTGATCAGTTCCTTCGCGTATTAATCCCGCTGTATTACTACAACACAAGCTGCGAGCAAACAAGGTCGTATTTGCAACTAATTTCGACTTTAACACTCTGTTTGACTGGATTCTGGTGCTCCTGCCAATATTACAATAGCAGGCTGAAAGGGCGTGAAAGTAACCGTTACACTCATGTTAATCTCTTCATCACATGGCTGGTGCCGGAGGTTAAGGTGCTCCTGTTTGTTCAACCTTGACTTCAATATTTAATACGTAATTTGCTAACGTTATTTGAAGGGTAACTACATCATACATCCATAAGCTACGCATCCATACATTATATTTTAGAAATCAATGCTGGATGGAGAGCTTATTCAAGGTTTAAGTCAAAACTCGTGAGGTTTTTTTTTTTGTCACTTTGTTTTTACATAGAAGAGAGAAAAGACCGACCTTCATTGTTTTAATTGTACGGTTGTTTTATTTATTTAATTTTTATTCTTGCGCTGCAGATTTTTTATTTGGTTTGACTAATAGAACAAAAGGTTCAGAGATTCTACAGAGCAGACAATATGGACAAAAGTTTCTGGACACCAGACCATTATATTTCTATTTGCTTTTCTATTTTTTTCCTTTTTTTTTTTTTTTTCTCTCTCAACCCATTCTGCATTTAGTCCCCATTTCCTGTTATAATAACCTTCCTCTTCTGGGAAGGTGTTCCACTAGATGTTGCGTTGTGTTTTTCATTGTAGTTTTTAATTCAACTTAAACCACGAATCGAACCCATGATAGATCTACTGGCTCTATAAAGGGAAAGATGAAAGGTGGACACTAAGATATACTTTTATATTTCGGAGGCCTCTTTTCTCTTTGATGTAAAAACAAGACACATTTCATGAAAATCTTTCCAACTTGCAGGTTTTGACCTAAATGTAAAAAAAAAAAGTTACCCATAGGTTCTAGTATATCTTTAATTAAGTGTGCTTATTTAGGCTGAATAGCTATTACAGAGTGTGTGTGTGTGTGTGTGTGTGTGTGTGTGTGTGTGTGTGTGTGTGTGTGTGTGTGTGTGTGTGTGTGTGTGTGTGTGTGTGAGAGAGAGAGAGAGTGATTAGAATATATCAGCCTTAAGGTGAAATTTGCATGAAGTGTTAGTGAAGGTACTTTGATTGTGATTTGATTGTTACAGAAGTTTATACTAATGTCAGATCCTCTGTTTAGTGTCTTCCATGTTGACTGAACAACGCCTGATGTCTGGAACAGATCTGTGTGTCCGTGTGTTTTTTATTGTAATCTTTCCTTCTGAGTTCTGAATCCCATCGGTTTTCTTTATTCCTCTAAATAATATAAGCATTAGAATGTGTTGTTTCTATTTCTCTTTCTTTGTCATGCATTCTAATATTTATTCTCTCCTTTGTCTTTCTCATCTCATTTTTCTTTTTGTAATCAAGTTCCTACTGTCTTTTCTCTCCTTTTCTTTTCTCATTTTCCTGTCTCTTTATTCTATCCTTCTTTTCTCTTATTTTATTTTAATTCTTTTCTTGTCCCTATATTTTCTCTTTTTTTTTTTTTTTTTTTCCTTCTTGTCATTTTATTCTCTTTCATTGTCTAGTTATTCTCTCCTCCTTATCTGGTCCTTTATTCTTCTCTTTTCCTATTCTTGATTATTTCCTTCTGTCTTTTATGCTTTTATTCATTCTGTTCTTTTTTTTTTTTCCTGTTCTTGTTTTCTTGTTGTTGTTTTTATTTTCCTGGCTCTTTATTCTCATTCTTGTTTGCAGATTAATTTTCTCTTTCATTCTGTCATTGTGTTCTCTCTTTCCCTCTCTTTCTAAAGCTTTAAAGCCCAGAATGCAGCATAGAATGCAGCGATAGATAGATAGATAGATAGATAGATAGATAGATAGATAGATAGATAGATAGATAGATAGATAGATAGATAGATAGATAGATAGAAAAAATGTTCACTTGCTCCCTTGTAAATTCCACTCATTAACAGGTGCTATAATGAAGAGATATTCAGTGTTATACACTCACCGGTCATCATGTTATAATGTTATGCCTGGTGGGTGTAAATATTCAGGTTGTTTGTTCCTCTGTCTCTCTGTTTGCTTGTCTGAGATTCTTATTAGCAAGAACAATTATTTGAATATTTGTAGGATCTACAGGTGCATCTCAATAAATTAGCATATCATTAAAGAGTTGATTTGTTTTAGTAATTCAATGCAAAAAGTGAAACTTGTATATTATATAGATGCATCACACACAGACTGATATATTTCAAGTGTTTATTTCTTTTCATTTTGATGATTATGGCTTATAGCTAATGAAAACCCAAAAAATTTACTATCTCAGAAAATGTGAATATTGTGAAAAAGTTGAATATTGGAGACTCGTGGTGTCTCACTCTAATCAGCTCATTAAATCTAAAACACCTGCTAAAGTTTCCTGAGCTTTTAAATGGTGTCTCAGTCTGGTTCAGGCTACACAATCATGGGGGAAGACTGCTGACTTGACAGTCGTCCAGAAGATGATCATTGACACATGGAGGGTAAGACACAAAAGGTCATCTCTAAAGAAGCTGCTGTTCAGAGTGCTGTATCCAAGCACAATCATGGATGGTTGAATGGAAGGAAAAATTGTGTTAGAAAAAGGTGACACGAAGCATATTCAAGAATTTTGAAGAGATTCTCAATAAGTGGACTGCAGCTGGAGTCAGTGCTTCAAGAGCCTCCAGGTGTATCCATGAGCGACAACTGACTCATTCCTGAACCAGAGAAGACGTCAGAGGTGTCTCGTCTTTTCAGATGAAAGGAAAGAAAATTTAGCATTTCATTTGAAAATCAAGGTCCCAGAGTATGGAAGAAGAGAGAAGAGGCATAGAATCCAAATTGCTTGAGGTCCAGTGTAAAGTTTGCACAGTCAGTGGTGGTTTGGGGAGTCGTGTGATCTGCTGTTGGTCCACTGTGTTTTATCAGGTCCAAGATCAGCACAGCCGTCTACCAGGAAGTTTTAGAGCACTTCATGCTTCCTTCTGCTGACCAGCTTTATGGAGATGCTAAATTCATTTTCCAGCAGGATTTGGCTAAAAGTTGGTTAAATGACCATGGTGTTGGTGTTTGACTGGCCAGCAAACTCACCACACCTGAACCCCATAGAGAATCTATGTGGTTATTGTCAAGAGGAAAATGAGAAACAAGAGACTAAAAATGCAGATGAGCTGAAGGCCACTGTCAAAGAAACCTGGGCTTCCATCCCACCTCAGCAGTGCCACAGACCATCACCTCTATGTTCATGCCGCTACCAAGTATTGAGTACATATACAGTAAATAAACATACTTTCCAGAAGGCCAACAATTCACTAAACATTTTTTTTTATTTGTCTTATGAAGTATTCAAATTTTTGAGAATTGTTGGGTTTTTGTTAAATGTGAACCAAAATCATCAAAATTTAAAGAAATAAACACTTGGAAATATATCTGTCTGTGTGTGATGCATCTATATAATATACAAGTTTCACTTTTTGTATAGGATTACTCAAATAAATCACCCTTTTAATGATTTAATGAAAATTTATTGAGATGCACCTGTACATGTAATTATGATAGTAATTAATCATTGTAATCACATAGTAGCCAGCAGATGAAGTGATAAGACTTTGGAATGGATCAAAACATGTTCACTGCGAGGACAAACAGCTAAGATCCTACTTCCTGTTTAAAATATATTAAAGATATTTGAGTCTTATTAGTAACAAGCTTAAGACTTTATTGTAGTGAAGGTATCCCTCTCTGGGCTCACCGTAGGACATTGTGGCAATTCACTTCAGCAACATATTGCAGCTGTCACCAGATTTCCAGAGATCTCCATCTGGGAGTTTAAATCTCTCGAGCAGATTCAGACACCTCAGCTGAATTCTCATTACAAATGCTTTGGTTACAGCATATTTATGTTTTATATAATCAGCCTTTACATTAAAACCACTGATGGGAAACATGAATGACATTTTGTTTCAATTGTCTTTGTTAATGTCGTGGAATTTAGTGATCCAAAGAAAGGACAAATGATGAACCAGGAAACAGGATCATGGGCATCCAAGGCTCACTGATATGTGTTGGTGTTTGCCTGGCTAATCCAATCCCACAGAAGACCTACTGAAGCCCAAGTTACTGAAAAAGTTCATGCTGGCTCCAATCAAACATTACCAGAACACACAGTGCATTACAACTTGCTGCATATGAAGCTGTGTAGCTTCAGGCCGTGCTGACCCTGTACACCACTCAATGCACTTAAACGTTGTTTATTTCTATAGCACTTTTCACAATGGACATTGTCTCAAAGCAGCTCCGCAGAACTTAAGAATTAAAGTGAATTATGTGTATTTATCTCTGATGAGCAGTCTGGGGTGACTGTGGCAAGGAAAAACTCCCTTAGATGTTGTGAGGAAGAAACCTTGAGAGGAACCAGACTCAAAAGGGAACCCTTCCTCATTTGGGTGATATCAAGAGTGTGATTATAGTCTTTAAACGATACAAAACACCTGAGAGTGAGAACTACAATGAGTACCAGAGTGTGTGATTATGAGTAATGTCCTTTCTACAGTCTTATACAGTCAGTTGATGATGTGGAACCAGGAGCTACAGAGCAACTCATGAAACAGTTAAACATTTGAGATCATCAAAATCCTACACCAACTATGCCAGAGGTTTTAAACATTCGAAGAGGGCCAATGCCTATGTGAAGTTGTATCCAAATGGTGCTGGTACGTCTCTAGATGGTACCCCGGATGTTTGCAGGGTCGGCAACTTCTTCTTTGAAGGTCCATAATCTTCATGAGGTGGGACACAACCTCGGAATGCTTAAGGATGGGTAGAGACAGAAAAGCAGTGGAGAGGAATTAGCGTAGCTGCTGTTCATAATATTAACAAGCACAAGTTGATAATGTGCATTTAAACAGATATATTGGATATTATATATATTATATATTATAGTGGATATGTGAGCGCGAGATCTAGATGATGGAGCATTAGAAGATGGGAGCCTGGTTTGTTTAATCTTGTTTTCTTTTACATCATGTAGAAATGTGTTGCTTATCTGGAGAAGAGATGGCATCAGAATACACTTTGGGAAGAAGGCGAGACAATGAAGGCATTCTTCTAGGAAAACCTTGGGTCCTCACATTAATGTGGATGTTACCTCAATACACACCATCTACCAAAACATTGGTTTAAACTAAGTACACCCCCTTCATATTAACAGTATTCCTAATGACTGTGGTCTATTTCACCAACATAATGCTCCCTGCCACACCTGCAAAAATTGTTCAGGTATGGTTTGAAAAAAATAAAGTATTCAAAATATTAAATATATATGACCTTCAAATTGGCTCGCTGGTGGTCTAGTGGTTAGGATGCGACGCTCTCACCGCTGCGGCCCGGGTTTGATCAAGGGAACCAACCCAGCCGTTAGGGTTACACAAGCCTTAGTGCCGGTCCCAAGCCCGGATAAATGGGGAGGGTTGCGTTAGGAAGGGCAACGTAAAAACGTGCCAAATCAAACATGCGGATGATCCGCTGTGGCGACCCCTAATGGGAGAAGCCGAAAGAAAGTTTATATGACCTTCAAATTCCCCAGATCTCAGTTTAAAACTAGCATGTGCTGAACAAATAAGTCCAATCCACTGGAGTCTCCACCTTACTGACAGGACTTTAAGGATCTGCATTTAAAGTCTTGGTGCCAGATACCACATCACAGCTCCACCAGACTCATGAAAGCCACACAATGACAGATATAGTATATTACCATCTTCATCCATTAAAGAAATAACAGTGCACTTTACAAGTATAATGCAATACACATACACACCCAGTCAATTGTATCTCTACTTTAGAGCCCACAGTTTCACAGCATTTAATCTACTGATTTGTGGTCATGGACACGAATTTCTCTCTTTTTTCGTGTCACAGAGCACAACTTTTCATGTAATGTATTTCAATGTGAAGTATATTTGGTGCCTCCTCCACATTTTTCTTTCTGCCACTGGGTACCACAGACGCTGTATAGTTTTTTTCTAATTTGTTATGGGTTTTGTAGTTATTTTTAATTAAAATTTTCTGAGTTGTAATTTATTTTATTTTATTAGAATTACTCAACATATAATAATGAGATTTTATCCTTGTTTTTATTGCTTTATATTCTGCTTTTTTTATATTTATAACCCATTATCAGTGTTTTTTTGCAGTTAAAATACAGCAAATAATTAAGGAGACTGCGTTAATTAGAGACACACACATTTATTACAGTATAACCCTAACCATATATTTTCTGCAAAAAGTAATGGTCGGCATTTCTGTCAACATTACCTATGATCCTCAGCCTCTGTTGTTATGGAGATGAAGCCAGACAGAGCCAGTTGTGCTGAGAGACTCAAACACGAATCAGTAGATTTATTGTTATGACTGTATCACCACTTTTGTTAACCTCTTTAGCATCGTCAAGGTAATTGTGGATCTAAAACCTTTTTTATGTGTTTTTTTAACATCCCATTCCACATTTAGTCCCTTTTTGCTGTTATAATAGTATCCACTCTTCTGGGAAGATGTTCCACTAGATTTTGCAGTGTGCTTGTGAATATTTGTGATCATCCAGCTACATGGGTGTAAATAAATGTAGTTGCTGATGTAGGTGAGGTTAGGAGTCCTTGGGTGCACTCAGCGTTCCAATTCATCCCAAAGGTGTTCACTAAAGCTGGGGTCAGAGCTCTATAGGAGGTCCCTCAAGATCTTTCCAACACATGTTCAATTCAATTCAGTTTTATTTGTATAGCACTTTTAACAATGAACATTGGCTCAAAGCAGCTTTATGTAGATAATGTTGGAATAAAAAATGAATAAGATGTTCTTTATGTGTAAGTTTGTCCATGATGAGCGAGCTGGTGGCAAGTGTGACAAGGAAAAACTCCCTGAGATGGTGTAAGGAAGAAACGTTAAGAGGAACCAGACTCAAGAAGGAACCATATCTTCATGGAGCTGGCTTTTGTGCACAGGGGCATTATCATGCTTGAACAGGTTTGGGTCTTGTACTTAAAATGCATTTAACATTGTGGTTCCATTTTGGAGAAGAAGAACACATACTGATGGAAAAATCAAGTGTCCCAATATTTGTGTCCATATAGTGTATATATATATGGTGTTCTTTGAGTAATAGTGTTACACTTGTTTTTTATTGTTTTGATTGTTTATCAAAAGAAATCACCAAAAAGCTCAGCTCTTATGAACAGTAAACAATTTCAAATGTAATACATTCTTACCTTTTTCTGTTAAATATTTGTGTGGCATAATTATTGGCACCCCAATGTATAAATTATTGACCTTAATAATGAATTACTAAGTAACACATGAATTGTATTTCTTAACCATTTTGTCTTATCATTCTAGAGCTGAGAGGAGAGTATTGTAAATGGTCTGTGAATTAGTTTTTTTGTTTTATTATTATTATTATTATTATTATTATTATTATTATTATTATTATTATTCCTCCAAAATATAGGAGACTTTTAATCAGCTGATCGGGTTGACGTGCGCAGTTCTTTTTGGTGCTTACTGACGTCATTATTATGTCGTAAAACCTGGAGCATGTTGCGCGCACCAAAAAAAGGAGGAAACACATAATAAACTTCACAAAAAATGATTCGCATTGTTAAACTCTCAAACATCTCCAGTTAAATACGCAGCATCGCTTGAATGCCTGATGCGCAAAGAAATACCTTATTGATTTTGAAGAAGGTCTACTAGAGTAACACTGGTAAACTATGAGCTGCATCATTGCGCACACACACACACACACACGCGCGCACTTCATCAGACTTCCTGTCCAACACAGCAGCAGTTCAACCTTTGCTTGGCTACAGCAGCCTAAAAACACTAAGGGATTATCTGTGAAAACGGAGTTCATGCCAGATGTCGAGCACTTCTGATTTTCCTACTCTAGAATGAATGGCAGTTTGGGTGCGAGCGCGTACGCGGTCCATCAGACGCAGAATCTCGGGATGGGTTTATCAGATGCAGAACCCGTCTACGCCCGATCACCAGATCCAGTTTTTTGCTTTGGGGATCCTGGACAAGATAGTTCTGATTCGGGTTTTCTGTCCAACAGCTTTCAGTATCAACATCCGAGCGGTCCTTTGCACCGCGCATCCTTTCCTTCTCCTCCTCCTCCTGCTGCTGCAGCTCTGCGCAGTGACCTGGGCTCCAACATCAGCGTCCTAAAGACTCTCAACTTGCGATTCCGCTGCTTCCTGGATAAAGTGCATGAGCTTGAGCGCCGAAACAAAGCACTAGAAAATCAGCTTCAGCAAGCCCTGGAGGCCAACAATAACGTCAGAGGATCTGGACAGGCTCAAAGAAATGGCGCTGTCCATTCAGCACCAGACCTTTTACCAAGTTCCAGTTTAGTTGGTTCTGCATGCTTGACCAGAACTTTATTAGGACCAACGCTTAACAGCACCGGGAGCAAGGTTGGGGATTTAGATCCAGTAGGTGTGATGGACTTGAATTCCAATCTTTCCTCCAGTATCAAACAAGGCTGTGATGGATATGAAACACGAAGGTTTTCAGACTCTGTGCCTCATCAGGCACGCCATCCCACCTCGATTTGGTTTCACAACCCTGCCGAGAGGTTCAACAATAGCTGGGAGTTGAAGGTTTCAGATCGCAGAATGACATGGCCATACCAGGACGGGGTTGGGGTTCAAATTGACACTATTACACCGGAGATCCGGGCCCTTAATAACGTACTGGCCAAAGTGAAACAGGAAAGAGACAAATACAAGCAAAGGTCAGCATTCCTGCACTATCATATCTCCATGAACCATGGTTTAAGATGTATGTTTTGGACAAAATACAATATGGCTGCCAATATTGCTCATTGATTTAGTCCTCTATTTACTTATTTTATGATTTGAGCATCCTGACCAATCACAGCCTTTCTGCTCCAATTATTTAATATATAATATTGCATTTTGTATGCTTTACATATATTCAGTCAAAAATTTTATTACAAATTTTCTGTTCTATCATCCACTGATTGTTATCCCAGACTTTACCCCAGTAAAAATGACCATATCCTATTATAATACTGAACATTTTGTTATTTAAGGATGCAAATTACTGTTTTTTTTTTTTTTTTTTATCATTATGGAATGTGTCACCTGCACAGCCTCTAAATATGTTGTCTATATTTTGTCTCTGCACTAAATTCATATCTTATAGGTGATTTTGGGTCGATTAAAAAAAGCAAGATTTCTCTAATACTGATCTCAAATTATGCAAAATAGCGACTAAGTTATCACATTAGACCACTGCTTTGGATCTAACTAGCATATATGCTTTCATACACTTCATTTAAAAAATTCATTTGTAAAATGGAGAGTTCTTTTGCATTTATTTATTTACTTTTTAAAGAACCCTGCATGACACTTGTTTACATGCATTTTAAAAAAATGTAAAGTTCCTTACATTTATACCATGCATGTAGAAAATAGTTTTTTTCAATCCGTCAATAACATCCTTTAATAAATACTTTTAGCCCAAAATTTGTAAACACCTTGACCATTACAATCATATATTAGCTGATATCTCATATCTTATTCCAGAGTTTCAGAGTTCTAATCTTCTGGGAAGGTTTTCCACTCTATTTTGGAGTGTGGCTGTGAGGAATTGTGATTTAGTAGGCTTAGGTACTGATGTTGGATGAGGAGGTCTGGGATGCAGTCATTCATCCCAATGGTGTTCATGTGGTTAAGGTCAGAGCTTTGTGCAGGACACTTAACTTCTTTTAGACTCCATATCTATGCAATAGTGTGCCTTCAACTTTGTGGCAACAGTGTGGGAAAGAAGCACATATAGCTGGAAAAAATCAGGTGTCTCAACACTTTTGTCATTATATTGTATGTTGTAATGGTAATATTCTTTATGATAGATTTCATAGCAAAATGCACACATGGTAAGGTGTTTAACACGTTTATGCCCTATCTGCATCGACCTTTCAGAGTCCTGTATGCAATAACAGATTTTTGTTTAATCAGCAAAAAAATCCTCCTGGCTGACCTAACCATAGCTTACTTGTTAGCTGTATATTCAGCTGATTTGCACACTACAATCAAATATTAGTTTATGACCCTATGTGGAAGAACATTTTTCTTTCCTGCTTTCCTCGTGCCTGCGTCAGTTTTCTGTGCACGATGTTTTGACGTTGTTTTCCTCTTTTTGCTGAACTGTTGGACCTTTTCTTCTGACATTTTACACTAAGCCCTGTTACAGTAAATAGTACCAAAATAAAACCACTTTGTACACACACACACACACACACACACACACACACACACACACACACACACACACACACACACAAACACACACACACACACACACACACACACACACACTCTCTGGCTCCTCTCAGTTTGACTTTTCCCCCTCCCCCAGTGCTTCAGCATCTGCAATGCAGCATGACTCTGAATGCTCCTTGTGCCCCATGCGGACGCTACAAATGAATCACTTAACATTTGTAATGTCACATTTATTATATGATTACTTATTTTTAAGTATTTTAACTAATCTAAGAGAATGCATCCATGTAAGGAAAATTGTACATCTTGTTTTATCACTTTTGCCAGTTTCAGACGTTGCCTCATCATCTATTTGGCGTCTCTAAGGAGGAAATAACTATTTATATCAAAACATTTATTCAATGCATTTGCGATATAAAGTGTCAAAGGCAGTGTACTGGAGGGCAAAACCATCTCTGAAGCATTTCCTTGGTAAATCCTCACAGCTGCAATATGTATATGTTTGCAATTTATACCTACAGTGCTGTGAAATAGTTTTTGCCCCTTTTTGATTTTTGTTTGTCACAGCTAAATAATTGAGATCACCAAGCAAAGTTTAATATTGCGCAAATTATATATAAAATATAAATACAAAATTCAGTTTTTATAAATGATTTTTATTTATTAAGAGAAAAAAAGCAGTTCAAACCTGCCTGGTCCAGTACTTTTGTCCATATAGTGTATATACAATGCTAAACATTCTAACAAAATGCTGTTTTGCTCTAGAGTATATTCAATGTGATGTATAAAGGTCTGCTTAAGACAAAATATGAAAATAAAATATGTATGAAAGCACTTCAAGACTATGCACAAAGTACAATCACAACACTGGTCAATTTAAACATACTATATGTACATTTTATTCAATTATATTTACTGTATATTTTATGATGTTTCTTCTTTCATGGCAGGTGGGAGGAGGAGTATGCAGTAAGAATGGACATACAGGAGAGGATAGCTGAATTAGAAGAGGTAAAATATTAGATCAGACTTTTTAAACACAGTGTTGTGCATGCTATTCCTGGCTTTGCTAGCTCTTGTGGTAGTGCATAATACTCTTAATCTCAAGGTCATGAGTTTGAGGTTGATGATGGAGCATTGGTTTTAAGGTACAAGAGCAACACCAACATCAGCTTCATGGATAGGGAGTAGCAATCTACATCCTGCCACAAAAATTGTATGAGTAGATTTTGTGTCCAGGAGGATTTAAATAGAAATGCATATGCTTTTATTTTATTTTATTGAAACTGGATTATATAATGTTGTTTTTTTGCTAGAGTTAGTACAGAAAAAAATATTATAAATCCTGAAATGAAAATCCTGTGTCCCTGATAAGCCACAAGTTACCCTGGAAAGCCTATGATAGTTTTTTAGAGTGAGTTAGCTGGGAAGATGTGGACAAAAGCAATTTGTTGTTCATTTATAATCTTTAATATAGATGAATACCCAGCTAGCCTTAGTAACAGTGTTGCTTACTTATAAATCAGAAAATAATAATAGAGATGAAGAATTCCAAAAGAAAAATACCAACTATTTACATACTGAAGCAGAACTGAGGGCAACAAAGACTCAATTTAACGTTTAACAGACAGCTTATCCACACAGTTACACACATTTGACACTGTAATTTTTACATAATATACCCACAAAGGGTTGCTTTCAGTTTTTGAAATGTGGCAAAGACATCTTGATTCTGTAAAAATAAAATTGCCATGATACAGATTGTAAAAATGTTAATATTGTCAGTCCTTCAAGAGAT
Organism: Silurus meridionalis; assembly: GCF_014805685.1. Classification (NCBI taxonomy): domain Eukaryota; kingdom Metazoa; phylum Chordata; class Actinopteri; order Siluriformes; family Siluridae; genus Silurus; species Silurus meridionalis. The sequence continues at coordinate 6,642,933 of NC_060912.1, read as the reverse complement.
TGTATTGGCTTCACTTACAACATATACTTACAGTACAGTAAAATTCATACTTTGCAAACCTAGCTTGTTAGCTTGCTAGGAAGCTGGGAACAGGATTAGTCTTGATACAGGCCCCTTGGGCCATAATGTGGTAAGGGCTTTGCTCAAGGGCCTACCGTGAACCCCCGACTGTACCAATCAGTAGCCCAGAGCCTTACCCATTGAGCTACCAGTCCCCAAGTGACTCCAAGAGTCCCCAGGTGACTCCAAGAGTCCCCAAGTCCTCAACCAACCAATTTCATAAAAAGATAGAAACCCATACTTTGTTTTTGATATTCTAAATGTAATATTACAGTCATGCCCTATTGTATGTATGAGTTGTCTTAAAAAATGCTAAACTGACTTTAAGTGTCTTCATAAGAGTCCATTGCCTGCTGTCAGTAAGCTATGAGTTAAATTTTTCAACAATGTCCCAAGAATTACAGTTACTAATGTGACTTGTTTAGCAATGCTTTTCAAATATATATATGGTATAATTAATTGTTGGCGTGCATTACATGATTTTAATATATGGCATGGAGGGGAATAACCACCCAAAGAGAAGCAGGGTGTATTAATATTGTGTAACACAGACCTAGTTGTGGATTATTCCACTTAAACCCAGGTGATTTTCCAGCATTGACAAGTTATTGATGTTTGCGGTGCAAAACTGACTTAATGAATAAAAAACAGTACATTTCTTAAGGGACTCCTGAAAGCATAAATAAATACAATATGCTTTAAAGGAAAACGAGTAACCACTTGATCTTTCTATTCAAATTCTAGATAACCCTTGTCATGTGTGTGTAGCTTTTCAGAATGCGCTACAAGGTCAAAACAATTCAAACTAAATGTTCTGCAAGTGAATGAAAGCGCTTTTCTGATAAACACTCATCTACCTGTCAATCTTTCATGACTGGAATATGCCAATATCACTTACATGTATGTGTCTAGGACCTATACATGAGCGAGATGTGCCAGGATAAGCTTGCTCTCCGAGTAAAGCAACTGAAATCTGAGCTCAATGTCTTCAAGAGCCTCATGAGCAACGTGAGTTCATTTATCATATTATTAGAAAAGGTTTGGAAACACCTAGTCTTTTATCGTATTTAAGACACATGTATGTTCTTTTGATGGAGATGTAACCAGACTGTCTCACACCCATAGTCAAAGATGGTGGTGGAAGGTTGATTTGAGGTTGTTTTGGAGCAGGGAAGGTTGGAGACTTATTTTGGGTGAAAGGAAAACTGAACCAACATGGCTACCATTCCATACTTCAGCACCGTGCAATTCCATCTGGACTGTGGAAAATTGGACTAAACTCCACCATGCAACAAGACAATGAGCAACAAACGTTCAAGCTATTTAAGCATTATTTATTGAACAAACAGTGATATTTTAATACCATTAAAGTACCTAGCTTATTACCTATAAGTAAAACAAACAGGCATCTGTCGCTCAAAAACCCTAAAAGGTGTTTTCAAACTTTTTTATAGCCGCAGTATATAACTAACAGTTCATTGTAATTTAACTAAAAATTATTAAAGAATATTCTAGAGGTTTTTAATGTTATTTTTCTACCTAATCTGATTACTCCTAATTCTCATCAGAACCTCTCTGAGTTGGATAGTAAGATCCAGGAGAAAGCCATGAAGGTGGACATGGACATATGCAGACGGATTGACATCACTGCCCGCCTATGCGATGTAGCCCAGCAACGGAACTGTGAAAACATGACTCAGATCTTCCAGGTATCAACATAACACAGGATTGAAAAACTAAACAGCAATATTGATTTTGTAAAATTAACTTGTCATTACTAACACCCTTTTGTCTGAATAAGCACAAATCTCCACAAGCACACTCCAAAATCTAGTGGAACATCTTCCCAGAAGAGTGGAGGTTATTAGAACAACAAATGGAGACTAAATATGGAATGGGATGTTAAAAAAGCACATATAAATCTTATGTTCAAGTGTCCAAAAACTCATGTCAGTATAGTATACAGGATATTAGTCATTACAATTTTACAGCCTAAAGAATAAATATGGTTTCACCTTTCACAAGATTATTGGGTGTCAACCTCCAGTTAGTAACAAGTTTTAATTTTGTTACTGTGCTTAAGTACATTTTAAGTACTATTATAGTACTTTTATACTACTATTTGTCTTTACCACACTATTCACTATTTTAATGTGTAATATCTTACTTGCCTGAATACATACACTATAAGATCAAACATTTGTGGACACCTAACCATTAGATTTGTCCTTGCTTGTATTTGTTTGTTGTTCAATTAGACACAATTCTTCTGGGAAGATGTTCCACTAGATGCATGTGGAGATTTGTGCTCATTCACTGCAGTCAATGCAGTCAGTGACCAATACTTTTGTCCATAGTGTACATTGTGTTAAATTATAAGCTGTTTCATTTATTGTGACCACAAGCGTAACCCCATGGTTCTGATGAGAGTTTGTGTGGAGTAAGGTTTCTCTCACTGTGTTTCTGTAACAAAAGGAAACTCTCTGCTCAAAATGGCAAAATGTGCAGGAGAATGGAACACTGAATTGAATACATTATTAAAATCAGTTCTTCTGATTCATAAGTACATTCAAACGTCAGTGCTTTTGTACTTTTTACCCAATTAAAAAGAGTACAGAAATGGTGACTACTGGAGAATACAGGGCCAAAAAAATAAATGCTGATAGGTTTCACGAGCCCTGTTGCCCCCATATACCTGTATTTATATTATGGTGTAAGGTTTTTAATGCATGCATGTTGGGTCACCAAAAGCTCACCACAATCTCTAAGACCAGCAACAAAATGGGGTAGCAGGGTTCCACATAGAATCTTAGAAGAAACAGCAATTGTGGATTTGTCAATTCAAGAAGCTTTTTATTGTAATTTTAACCATACTGTATAGCTGATGCAGTACACAGTGAAATATGTGGTACTCCAGAACCCTAGTGCTACATTACACAACATAGAGCTACAAAACAGAACACAGAGCTAAGTGTCCTCGCCACATAAAGTGCATCGTGTGCAACCGAGTGCAAACAGTGCAGACAAAAGACAGTGCAGACAGACAACACAAAACAGTGTGGGACAAATACACAAAACACAAAATAGTGCCGACCAGTAAACCTACTTAATAATATGCTATACAGTACAATGTGCAAAAGAGAATAGTATACAAGAGTATAGGAACATGATAGATTGAGGAAAAAAAACTGTTGCCTAGTCTGAATGCAATGATCAATTCAATGCTTTTTTTTTTTAATTAAAGACTAGAGCTCTCTACAGGTACTGTATTGTTTCCACAGCAATTAATGGTGCTTTAAGGAGCCCAGTTTGACTTGTAACACTGTATTCCAGGGAACTTTCCAGATCACAAAAGTAAATTTGATCAACTGTTAATAAATTTATATTTCTTTGTCAAGTATAAGAACAGTTGTTCCCTGATTAGGTATAGATGTCAGTATTAAAAAATACCAAGTCACATTAACTATAAAGCTTGAGAGAAAGGTCTACTGAAAGGCCTATGGCTGGTATGAACTCAAATGATGTAGCTGAGCAACTGTAGATATGCAAGAGCTAAATGTCAAATTCTGCAAATTGCTTTTTTCCCCACAGATTTTTGTGAATGTATTTGCTTCTTTTTCTAGTAGCACTGTTCTTCCTTTACTAGAGTTTTACAGGTTTTACATAAGTAATCTTAAATCTAAACCACATCCACTTTTAGTTCAAATTCGAATACAGACAGATATTTGGAGCACTAAATAGATACAGACACAAATAATTACATGTTTTTACGTCTACAATCGTACTCAGGGACATGGTTGTAAACAGGAGAAGGGCCTTGTCATTTGCCAGACAGAATCATTGTCCATATAACAGAATATTATCTTATTATATTGTTTAACATTTTTCTGGCTTGTTGTCTCGTTATTCTTGTTTAACACTTAGCATAAGGCTTTTCAAAGTTATTAGTTTAATGTGGTTACTTTCAACAAGAATATAATCCAAATGTAAATAAAATAACTGTTTATCAATTCTTTCACATTTTGCAAACCTGATTCAAAAGTCTATTTTCTAAAATTGCTATTTTCTGACATTTTCAAAAACTGTTTTACTATAAAGCGGATTTTCAGTGTTTGATTTTGTGTCGCAATTGTTATCAAGTTACATCAGAAGCTTTTTCTTACATTAGCAGGTAGCTACACCTCCCTCAACACTGACTCGTCAAACGAAACAAGCCTCCTTCACTAATAAGCCCAACATTGCTGAGGACCCGGTCAGTCTTTCTGAGAGCGAGGAAAGCAAGATTAAAGAAGCGGATCCATGTGGCTCAACAACCAATCCAGTCAATGAAGAAATGCAGAGGATACTCAACCAGCTGTAAGTTTTTGAGCTTCTGAGAAAAAAAAAAAACATCATTGCTGCATAAAACAGGCTTGTACTGTAGCTTCAACGGAGGACTGTTTAGTATCTGCTGTAACGCGACAAAATGACGTATGACCATTATTAAATTAAATAATTAAAGGTCACTGTATTCGTAGGTTCAAACCACTCTTATCAAATTATTACTTCTTGTAGATCTGCAGGTCCTGTGTTCATGTTTAAAAGCATAGGCATGAGACTGCACTCCATATTTTCAACAGATCTCCAGATGTATATGAGGATGTAGCATATCCAGATAATTTTTCCACTATGAGAACCTTGTGGGGACTGAACATCCCATTCCAATTAGTTAGCATTTGCTGTTATAATAACCACCACTCTTCTGGGAAGATGTTCCACTGGATTTCAGAGTGTGCTTGTGTAGATTTGTGATCTTTCAGCCACAAGGTGTTAGTAAAGTCAGGTACTGATGTAGGCGAGGTGAGGAGGCCTGGGGTGCCATCAGTGCTCTAATTCATCTCAGAGGTGTTCAGTAGGGTTGAGGTCTGAGCTCTATAGCAGACCATTAAAGATCTTCCACTGTTTCCCATATAAAACAAATCTTGATTGAGCTTGCTTTGTGCATGGGGCTTGTTATGCTGGAACAGGTTCATGTCTCCTAGTTCATTTAAAGAGAAAGTTCAATGCTACTGTATCCAAAGACATACAAATGTACAATTATGTGCCTCCAATGTTGTGGTAAGAGTTTGGGGATGAACCACATCACGAAGGTTAGGTCATCTATAAGGGAACAATAAATAAAGTATTCACTGCTTTACAGCGCATTGACTATTGTGTGGAGGGTTTCTAGAAAATTCCTGCTCCAGCTTCAGTTTAAGAAGCAGATAAAAAATAGTAATAGACATAAGAAAAAATATTTTGCTGATTTGGGGGGACAAAAGTTAATAGTGGTGTGTATTTCTGATTTTCAGTGTATATCTGGAATTGCATTATTCGGTTGTAGCCCAAACTACACAAAGCTGATCTCATACTGATCTCTAAAATAAAAGCAAATTTCTAGTTCATTTCTGTATGAGCAAAATATAAATGCTTGGATTTATTAATTATTAATAGCTCAAAGAGACCATCTGCTGTGAATATGTCAACATTTTTGTGCAGCACTTTTCAAAAAACAAATTTTCCAGATGTTATTTCTCAAGATTTATTAATGTGGTGGCACAGTGCAGCATTTTTCTCTTAATCTTTATAAAGATTTTGGATTCTCTGTACTTTGACTTATAATGTCCAGGAGTCTTAAGTTTTAATACTCATTTGAACTCTTTTGCTAATCTGCTAATCTGCTTGCTAATGTTTAAGTGTGTGTGTGTGTGTTTTGTAGGCATGACTGTGAGTTTGAAGACGACTGTGATAGTCTGGCATGGGAAGAAACGGAAGAAACATTATTGCTCTGGGGAGATTTCCCAAGATGCACCTTTGCTGTGGACACTAATGGGGAGGTAGACAGCATTTGTTATTTCCCACTGGCTTCACTCAAGAACACAGTGCAAATTTACTTATATGTCTGCAGTATCATCTAGACGTACAGTGCATCTGGAAAGTATTCACAGCGCTTCACTTTTTCCACATTTTGTTCAGTTAAAGCTTTATTCCAACATAGATTATATTAATTATTTTTTTCAAAATTCCACAAACAATATCCCATAATGACAACGTGAAAGGTGTGTGTTTGAAATCTTTAAGTATAAGTATTCACAGCCTTTGCTCAATACTTTTTTGAAGCGCCTTTAACACCAATTACAGCCTCAAGTCTTTTTCAGATTGTTGCTAGAAGCTTGGCACACCTATTGTTGAGCAGTTTTTCCCATTCTTCTATGCAGAACCTCTCAAGCTCCATCAGGTTAGATAGGGAGCGTCAGTGCACAGTCATTTTCAGATCTCTCCAGAGCCATTCAATCGGGTTTAGGTCTGGGCTCCGGCTAGGCCACTCAAGGACATTCACAGAGTCGTCCCGTAGCCACTACTTTGTTATGTTATGTTTGTGTGCTTTGGGTTGTTGTCCTGTTGGAAGATGAATCATCACCCCAGTCTGAGGTCCAGCGCCATCTGGAGCAGGTTTTCATCAATGATGTCTCTGTACATTGCTGCAGCAATCTTTCCCTCAATCCTGACTAGTCTCCTAGTTCCTGCTGCTGAAAAACATACCCACAGCATGATGGTGCCACCACCATGCTATGGTATTTGCCAGGTCAAGAGTAGTGCCTGGTTTCCTCCAGAAATAACCTTTGGCATACTGAGAGTCAGGCAGGCTGTTATGTACCTTTTACTGACGAGTGGCTTTTGTATGGCTACTTTACCATACAGGCTTTATTGGTGGAGTGCTGCAGAGATGGTTGTTCTTCTGGAAGGTTCTCCTCTATCCACAGAGAAAGGCTGGAGCACTTACAGATGATGGAGGCCACTGTACTTATTGGGACCTTCAATGCTGCAAAAAAAAAAACTTCCTCAGATCTGTGCCTCAATACAATACTGTCTCAGAGTTCCACAAACAATTTTTTGGACTTCATGGTTTGGTTTGTGCTCTGCCATGCACTGTTAACTGTGGGACCTTCTATAGACAGGTGTATGCCTTTCCAAATCATGTCCAATCAACTGAATTTACCACAGGTAACCTCCAAACAATCTGTACAAACATCTCAAGGATGATCGGTGGAAACAGGATACACCTGAGCTCAATTTTGGGTGTCATGGCAAAGGCTATGAATACTTATGTGCATGTATTTTTGTTTGTTTTTCATTTTTAATAAATTTGCTAAAATTTTGAACAAACTCCTTGCACGTTGTCATTATGGGTTCGAATTTTGAGGAAAATTATGAATTTAATTCAAGGCTATAACATAAAATGTGGAAAAAGTGAAGTGATGTGAATACTTTCTGGATGCACTGTATAAATATATATCCACATGATGTGCTATATTATTGTGATGAATCATTTTCTTTTGAAATATAGTCTTAAAAGGCAGAAAATATCAATGCCTTACACTGTAACACAAAATAACAGCCAAATTCTGACAGTAACTGACTGTTTCCCCTTTAAAAGTTTATTTCATTGTAGAACATTTTTGCCATGTCCCTTAAAATACCACAATATACTATATGATTTTGTTTCTCAGGGTGATGCTAGAATTAACAGATGACAGACCACTCGAATGCAGCACAGTATTGTATCTCCAAAGGATAAACACACTGTACAGGAAGCCTGAAACCAACTCCGGGTTTTCTTTTCGAGTATTCTCTATTAGAATCCTGCAGCGCAAAACAAGCTGAAAAGCATTTTATCTGTATGGCAATGTTTGCATGCTATTGTCATCTTTAACTAATCATAACGTATCTAATGATAATATATCATAAAATTCCCTTTCGGTCCTCTTAGCTTGCTGTACTGTGACTGGGGAGTACAGCAGATTTGTTATTTTACTTGGTAAGGCAGATTTCTGTTTTGTTAGTTATTTTGGTTTGGGGCTTTTACATAGCGTTGTGAGCTGATGTTTCATTGTTATGAACCCTAGCAATACGCCGCTGCCTGTTAGCTACAGTTAAATCAAGAACATACAGCAAGGTCATTTTTTACAGTGTAGTATAGGCCTTAAACTGTATATACGATTTATTGGCTTATTAGATATGCCATAATATAGTCTTTTTTTTACACAGCAAGAAGAGTCCATTGAGGAGGTGATAAAGGACACAGAATCTTTATTCAAGTCCCGTGAGATGGAATACCAAGAGACAATAGACCAGATTGAGGTAAGTGCTTTTAGTGTGTGTATGTTATGAATTTATATTAAGAAAGTAGAAGGGGCATAATTACCTATGTTTTCACCATAACATTTTTAAGACACGAGAAAATGCTGTCTAGTTTTCTTCAAACATTAGTAGCTTAGATCATGAATTGGTAATTTTACTCTACTGTTCTTTTAAAACTCTCCTAAATTTGTGGACACAATGGACATTGTGGTGAAGCATCTTTAGAGAGATAAAAAAAAGTTTTAAAGTTTCTATTTCAATGTTTCTTCTCATTGTAAGTTTTCCTAAATGAGTGAGATAGTGGAGACTGTGGAAAGAAAAAACTTTCTGAGATGGCATAAGGAAGAATCCTTGAGAGGAACCAGACTCAGAAGGGAACTGATCCTCAGTTGGATGACACTGAATTTACATTCATTACAGTTCCATTATTTTTAAGGTGCTGTACAGCAGAGGTGGCAAAAGTACACACATCCATTACTTAAGTAGAAGTACAGATACTCATGTTTTAAAATACTCGGGTAAAAGTTGAAGTACTGATTAAACTTTTTTACTCAAGTGAAAGTAAAGAAGTCTTGGCTCTGACATGTACTTAAGTAAAAAGTAGTTTGTGTCGCCATTATGAGGGAAAAAACCCACAAAACGCCACCTAGAGGGTTAATTGTGTAAAACATGGCGGATTTGGTGTTTGATTTGAAACTTAACGCATAAATAAAACAAAAGTTTACTGATTAAAATAATTTTTCGGTGAAGTTTATTTATTTATTTTATATCTGAGTAAAGAAAGGACGACCAGCGGATTGAAAAAGACACGCAGTAACAGGAAATCGGTTGTTCGGCTGAAATCGGCGCAGTGAAAATAAAAAAATATATTTCACCAAATTGATGGATTAAAACTAAAGTAACGAGCCGGTTTTGAAAATGTAAGAAGTAAAAAGTACAGATATTTGTGTAAAAATGTAATGAGTAAAAGTAAAAAGTCTGAAAAATAAATAGTGGAGTAAAGTACTGATAACAGAAAAATCTACTTAAGTACAGTAACAAAGTATTTGTACTCTGTTACTTCCCACCTCTGCTGTACAGTGATTAAATACAGACCTGTTCATGCCAACTGTGGTCCTAAGCCAATGTAGCAATTTTAATCAGAGTCCAAATTTATCTTTAAACTTATGGAGTTGTTCAGTAACATAATGAATTTTTAGGCTATTCATGTGAAGTTTACCAAAGTAATCTCCAGATTTATTCAATTACAAGAGGATTTTCTGTGCACAGCTGTCGCAAATCATTACACAGGTTTTTGATTTAGATCTGGGCTCTGACTGGGCCATTCCTAAACGTTGAGCTTTTCTTGAAGCCATTCCTTTGTTTTTTGGGTCATTATTATGCATCTGGAAACAGAGGCCTGCAGGTGTTATGCCAGAATAGATTATAATTTGGATCTATTTACTATTTACAATTCAGCTATTTACGATCCTACCCTACCCCATACATGTGAATACAAAAAAACTGTTGCCAGATATTCTTGCATCGCATATAATGCTGCTTTTGCTCTTTTGGCAGCCTCATTTATATGTTTTCTTGTCCTTTCATTAATTTTGCAAAGCTGTCCTCTACAAGGTAATGGCACTGTGGTGCACAATTTTAATGTTTTGTACATTTATTTGTACACCTCTACATGAAGCCTTTCAACACTAAGGTTCCATGCAGCTTGCTAAGTTATTTATGGACCCTGACATTAGCAGTTGGATGTAACCAAGATGTGAAATCCCAGCGAAATCCCATGGGTTATTCAAATATTTTTCTTTTTTATTTAATGCCTCTGCCACAGATTGGTGAGGATAGTATTCTTTTACATTGTCCGTCCATCCGGGATTCTCAAGAGCATGATATATAAAGAAGGACTGGTTGGATGTTTGTAGGTTCCAAAATGTTCATTCAGTCCCTTTCTATTGTGTTAGTCAACTGGTAGGAGCATAGATGTGAGCTTTGCGAGCTTTAGTGAGATTTACGTGGCTAAATAAAAGCCAAAGTATGGTGCAGGCCTTGGCCCATCCATGCCCTCCTAACACGAATCATCTGCTAAAGCACCTGCTTCAAATAAACTGATGCACAATCACTTGTTTTAGATATAATTAATTGCAACAAGATCAAAAATTACAAAACATAAAGGTTCCACCAGTACAGACAGTAAAAAGTACCATAAGGTCTGAGGTGCTGTTTGTGTTTTAGTTCATTCCAAAGGTATTCATTTGGGATAAGGTCAGGATTTTGGCAGGACACTCCAAGCATACCATTTCTTGCTTTTTGCTCACTTTTTGCACAGAAGCATGTCATGCTGAAGGCATTAAAGGCCATCATTAAAGGCCGCTTTAATGCTACACTATCCAAAGACATCTGTTATACAATTCTGTACTTTAACCGTTTGAGGAAGCAGCAGTTTGTAGTAACTGAAGTAACCTGTTTTGGGGAAAAGCTTAATGGCCAATTTTTTTCCCAGGAGTGTAAATATGCACTGACGTCTTGTGTTATATTTTGTCTTGCTTGCTTAATTTTCCATAATCTACATAATAATACCCCATGCTTCAACATCTCTCCTACACCCATTCTCTACAATCTTTACAGCTGGATTTGGCCACAGCAAAATCAGACATGAACAGGCACCTGCATGAGTACATGGAGATGTGCAGCATGAAAAGAGGCCTGGATGTGCAGATGGAGACATGTCGGAGGCTTATCACACAGAGCGGAGACAGGTACATGCTAAGACATGCTAAAAAAGTCCCCCAAAAGTCTCCATACCTATTCATTTTTTATTTGTATTTCAGATTGCATTTAAACATATCTTTGGCAAAAAAAGAAAACGGTGTTCCATGAAAAGATACAGCACAACAGATTATTTAAAGAAAGGCATTTAAAATGCGGTTACATGCACAACACTAGAAATGTTTACACATTAGTAGTTAGTAGAGACAACCTGTAGTACAGCCTATAGTTTAATATTCTCTGCTTGCCAGGTCAGATTTCAAAGGGAAACTGTTCATATATACATAACCTAAAATATATAAATGTATAAATTAGACTTTATTTTAATAAAGCTTTACACACTCTTCGCATTTAGACAGTTTGTTTCTCCAAACATTCAGCTGAAATACTTTGCTATGCATTTTGTAAAACTTCCCAAATTTGTTCAACACAAGCTTTCTAACGAGATTTCTTTCTAACCTTGTAATCCAGTTAATCACAGAGCAGTTCAATAGGCTTAAAATGTGGTGGGCAGGCCATTCCAAAATAGATAGCACTTCAGTCCACTGTTTGCTCTCTACATAACAGTTATAGTGCTTGGACGTATGCTTTGGGTCATTGTCTTGTTGTATGGTAAAGTTTGTTATAATTAGCCGCAGTCCAGATGAAATTGCATGGCGTTGAAGTATGAAGTACGTCCTTTCACCTGGAATAAGTCTCCAACCTTCTCTGCTCCAAAACAACCCCAAACCATTAAGATTTTACCTCTATGTTTGACTGTGGGTGTAAGGGAGTCTGATAACATCTCTTTTTCTTTGCTAATATACTTTGAAAAACCTTTATGGGGGATTTACTTTGTTTCCTTTTCCAGAAAATCTCTCTTTCCAATTCCAGTGACTTTGGGAGATGCAGTGGAAGGAGAGCAGGAAAAGATGAAAGCAAGTCTTCAATCAGATGCGATGCAGCCTGAGTCACACTCTGACAATCTAAGTGACCCTTCCGTTGCGCACTTACCTTGAAGGAAGTACTAATAGGCTTTTGTGCCTGTTAAGCCCTATTTTTTTATTTATTATTATATTTGTATTTAATGCAATCATATACAGGGGTGCTTATCCTCAACACCACCAACACTATACACTGAGTTCAGGGCAACACCTGCCATATGACTTATTTATCACAGTTCCATACAAAATTTCTCCAGGTTACATATGTAACCTAGTTCCCTAAGGGAACAAGATGCTGTGTCAAAATGCCGTGGGAATGCTTCCACGTTGTCCACGCTCTGAATCACATATGTAATCCGTCCAATGGAAAAGCGTGGCCCACCGGCGGGGTTATGTCACAACTAGGAAGCTATAAAAGCACATGGAGTAAAGCCAGCGCTAGCTTTTGAAAGGAAAAGTAAGCGCTGCAGGGACGCCGGCAGTGTGGCCTGGAGACGCAGCGTCTCATTTCCTCAGGGAACCAGGGTTACATAAATAACCTGGCGACGTTCCTTTTCAGGAACTCGATCAGCATCAAAAGCACTTTAAACAAGAGTCCAATACTGCCAGACTGACCAGTCCCTGCTTAGTGTGTGAAGGCACAGCTAGGTCGAAGGACATTGGGCTAGGAGTGGCAGTGGGGTAGACCAGTCCGCAGTGTTACTGATGTCATTGAGGGAAACTCCAGAAGATCAAGCCTTAGAGGCTGCCACACTCAGGTTGAGTGCGCTCTCACCCCAAAAGGAGCAGGACCAGAAGACTCATAGGAGGATGCAATAGCATCAACAATTCATCTGCTAAGCATCTACTTGTTCACAAGAAGGCCTCTCCTCAGAGGGTCGTAGCTGGCCATACCTGGAGTGAACTCCAGAAAAGACGGGGGAAGCGAGAGGGCCTGAAGATTCTTCCCAATTCTCTTAAGAGAAAAATAGGCCAGGCAGAACACATCCCTAGGTGTAAGAACCCTCCAAGATGCCTTGGCCAGCAGTTTAAATTGGTGCTCAGATAGAGCCTCCAACACCAGTGCCAAGTCCCATGCAGGCTCTCTTGGTTGCACCAGAGGTCTCAGCTTGCCACAGAGAAAATGCATCGACAAAGGGTCTCTGCTCAGTGATTGCCCTGCCAGGGGGTGTGGTAAGCCAAAATGGTGGATGCGTAGACTTTAAGGGTGGATGGAGTCAACCCTTCGGTGAACTGCTATTGAAGAATTTTAGCACTGAACCAACTAGGCAGTTAACTGGATCCAATTGGTGCTGATCGCACCATGCACTTAACAGGCGCCATCTAGTGGCATTTGACCTACTCATGGAGAGAGCTCTGGATTGGAGAATGGTCTCTACCACTTTAGTGGAGAGACTGGAGAGTCGGAGCTGTGCCACCCTAGGGGCCACGGCCACAGTCTCCACAACTCTTGGCAGGGGTGAACTATTGTGCCCCCTGCCTGAAAGAGAAGATCCCTCCTTAGTGGAATCTATCAGGGAGGGTGTTCTAAAAGGGCAACCAGGTCTGCCTGGCTACCATGGGGCCACCAGGAGGACAGAGCCATACAGAGCAAAGGCATCCAGTCCTGGGGGGCTGGGGGTGTAAGGAAGAACCAGAGGGGACAGTGCAATGTTTTTTAAGTCTACCTGCACCCTGCCCAATCTCTCCTAGATCTGCTCCACCACTTGAGGGTGGAGCTGCCATTCCTCAGGAGGTGCTGGGTTGTTTTAGGGGCTGCACCCACCGAGCAGCCCCATGAGAGCGACATGGGAAGAAGTGCTGAAATACTGCCCACTGCGTCGAGCTCTGTCCCTTTCAGAAGGATAGAGATAGGATAGGGTGGGCCATAGGTGCATCACAGAGGAGACTAGGGCGGCCATAGACCGGCCAACACCCACAGTGGTCTCTTTTGTGGCCCTAAAAGCCAAATCCGCCCACATCTAGCTCTTGCAGCAGGTCAGCCTGATACGCTTGTAACACAATTGGGGTATAATTGGGGTCTTAAAGGACAATGCAACACCTAGCCAGCATCTCTACAACCCGGGGCATCGACCCATAATCACACTTATTTAGTCCCACTAGGTTGGAGTATAACAAAGATTTAAACTGAATACGGCGAATAGGACTGAGCCCAGGACCTGGACAACTCGGTTCGCAGGTCCGAAAGAAAGGCAAACCCCGACGTGGAGGTTGTGACGTAGTTCACAGAAAGCGATCGTCGAGCTTACTGGACAGAGCAGCTTTCTGTTCATCGGCCGGCCAATCTATATCAAGTTTTGCTATGGCACGGGTCACAACCTCCAATATCTCCTCAAGGCCTAGCTTGCAGAGCATGCAAGCAAGTGATGCACAGTCGGAACGATCGCTTGCTTATTCTTTTTTTTCTCTGACATTTAACACTTACCATAAACATGAACAAACAGAAGCTAGCGTTGACTTCACTCCATGTGCTTTTATAACTTACTGGACGTGACGTCACCCCCCTGTGAAGCCGTGCTTTTCAATTAAAGGGATTACACACGTGATTCAGAGCGTGGACAAGATGGAAGCGTTCCCAAAGCATTTTGACGCAGCTCAAGTTCCTGAAAGGGAACACTAGTGCCCTCCATTGGCACAGATTATATTAACAATATACTCATCATTTACTTGATTATCATCGTATTGATTACAGGATGTTGCGTGCTGTCTATTAAAAAAACACTTGCGAAAGAATGTTTCATAACACAAGTTGTGTTGTTTGATGCAACACAAAGACCAGCGTCTAGATAAAAAAAAATCTTTGATATTTCAAAGCCAGAGATTGAGAAATTACTTCAAACTAACCAAATGCAAATAGAGTTTCCCAGACAGCTTCAGATTGGTCTGTGAATTCAAAATTGGATTACACAGAATCTCATCCAGGACTTGAACCCAGTCCAAACTGCTCAGACATAGGAAAAAGTTGAGATATCATTTTTGTTTCTCAGACATTTGGAAGAATACAAGGTGGCTATTTTGACTGCCAGAAACACTGCAACTGCTTCAGAACAGATTTAAATGATAAACCTTTCTGAAGGAAAAATATATATGATCAGATATTATTTGATTTTTATTGTTGCCAACTGTAGACTAAATAACACTTTCTTAAATTGGGTAAAAGTTAATTGTTTTAAAATATAATTCGTCTGCATACTTAAACACATTAGTCAGAAGATAAAAGACAACTAGTTCAGGAGTTTAGTGAAGTCATGTTCTGCAAATTCCTATTTGTTGTTTTAATTTGTGAATGAAAAATAAATTCTCTTTGATAAAATTCTACCTATATGCCCTGGAAACACTAGACACAAAAACACAATGTTTTTATTACTATTATATTTTATCAAACATAAAATAGGCAGAAGGGTATGCAAAAGTGGGTGGATAGCGTTTTGAATTTGTCATGTTGCTCCCTGACTTTGAATAAGCAGCAGGTTGAAATAAATAGTGCTCGGTGGCTTCGTTTGTTTTAGAGGAAGCATGTGATATCTTTGTGCTTCTTGTTTGATGGCTGTCATATAACAGGATGATCTAACTGGTCCTAACTCATTTCTGAAGAAAATTGAGGGGAAAAAATGCATGCAGTTAGAAATAGTTATTAATATTCAAAGCACGTGTAAAACTAACTGAAGCAGAAATCATCAGAGTCAGACACTGAATCAGTACTAAATAAACTATTGTAATGTAAATGTAATATAAACTATTTTATAATTTTGTGTGGGACAAGTCATCTTCCCCCTTTTTTTCAGGGCTCTGGTCACATAGCAAGATTTATACTGTTTTCTGGAGCTGGGTCAGTTTAAAGTCTCAAATTATTTGTATTGATGGGTACTGGAGAACAAGTGCTGTGCCCTTACCTCACACAGAGGGGACAAATTGGGTTCCAAAACACTAGATACACTATATGGGCGAAAGTTTCAGCATCATATAAACATCATATTATACATTTAGTCCCCATTTGCTGTTACAATATCTACTTGTGGAGATTTGTGCTAATTCAGACACAAGGATGTTAGTAAAGTCAGATACTGATGTAGGTGAGATGAGGAGACTCAGGGTGCAGTCAGTGTTCCAATTCATACCAAAAGTGTTCAACAGGGTTAAGATCAGAACCCTATAGCAAGCCACTTAAGATCTTCCATTTCGATCCATGTAAACCATATCTTCATGGAGCTTGCTTTGTACACAGGGGCATTGTCTGGCTGGAACAGTTTTGGATTTCATAAGCTAATTGAATGATACTGCCTCCAAAGGCATTCTATACAATTGTGTGCCTCTAATTTTGGAGTAACAGTTTGAGAAAGAATCATATATAGCTGGAAAGTGTCTCAATACTTTTGTCCATGTAGTGTATGTTAAGACAATGTCTAGTAATACTGTAGTATTAAGAACTCGCATAAACAATTTATTATGAGCTTTAATTCAGGGTTTTCAAGCTGAAACGAGCTGTTTGAAATAGATTTAAAGCCATGATCAGGTAGACAGATTTCTGCTTTATATGCATACAGTGTTAAATGCACAAATTTAGTCTAATGTGGTGACTGGATTTTTAAAAAAAAAAGATATAAAATCATAGGCTGTTGTTTGCACAAGATTTATGTTCCTCATTCATGTTTTTTTTTCCCTTTTTAGTTCTCTGTGTAAACAAGTGTGTCCATGTTAATTTTTTCTTATTTAAACTGTGCACATTTACGTTTCACTCATTTTTTTATATAGTGGACTTTATATTACAGAGAAACTGTTTATTTTATCTTATAGCCCATATTAAGTAACAACCCTGTTTCTGATCAGAACTAACCTTCTACTAAGCTTCTACAAAATAACTAATCTAAGTCATTCTTAGATTTTGCTTTTAGAGAAAGATCTCCAGCAAGCTTTCCAGGAAGCTTGGAATAAATCAGCCAATTTCCTTAAAAAAATTAAGAAAAAATGTAGCTAAAGAATTTTTTTGTTGTTTGTACGAGTAAAATTTGATTTGGTCATATTTATTGGTAGTTTCACTAATCCCTTTTATTCTATTGTCTGTTTTTGTGCTATAGCACATTGTACCATTTACATGCGTGAATCATGACATGCTAAATCAATTCTGAACATGAACCTTAATAGATTACATCTAATAAATGTAAAGTAGATGGACTTTTGGTATAATCTTGAAAAAAAGTTTCACTGAACAGTTTCTAAAAAACTGAGCTGATAATCAGCAAATATTGTACTACACTTTTGTCCTGTTGTCATTTGACAGTGATTATGGACAAATGCAAACTTTCTTCGCTGAGGCTTGTGGAGGAATTTTCTTTAGTTTAGATTTTCAAGTCCACTCAATAGATAAATAAAGGCTTTAGATGAAGATTTTTTTCAATTATATTATAGCAGTCGTGATGGTTTACTTTTCATGTTCTCTCTATATCTTCACATTTTAAGGACAAAATCAAGCCGCTTTAGTACAGGTTTCCTTCCTTCTTCTTGCCAATAGAGACCTCAAATCATAACTGTTCTTCAGATACCTAGTTCACATAATCTTTACTGCCATAATGTTATATCTGCACTCCTAAATCTAATAGTCGTTACTGTTACACATCAGCTCCACTCATTACTTCGTCTTCTGGTTCCGGTTCATCACTGCAACTTTTTGCACATGTTCCCTTCAGCGGAATTTGCACTCAGTCTAATCAGTATTTCACATTCTTGTCCTGGTTTCTTGTCTTACACTTTGTTTAGTGTACTATGTATATTTATTGTTGATTGTTAAAGCTGTACAGAACCAACTTACACCAACACCGTTGGTGTGTGCTAATAAAAACATCATGAAAATCTTGAATCTATTGTCGTGGCTAATTGAAACAAGAACAAACTAATTTTTGTTTCAAAGTAAAAACCCCAATTAAAGATGACAGACTCCAGGGTTGTGATGTCAAAGGAGAAGGCTTTATTCTCGCAGAAACAAAGTCAGACTGTTTAATGGAAATGTCCAAAGTCAAAGTAAAAACACAGACATTTTATACTCTTTTCTTTAATCTTGATAAAACACTATTTATTATTAAAAGCAGAGATAGTTGCGAACACAGGATTAGCCTTTCTATTAAAAACACTGGGAAACATGAAACAAAGATCAAACACATTGAACAGAATCCAAAAGCAATTAGGCAATAATTCCATACAGATATTTGATTAACTTTCTACAGATTAGCAAGTTGTGACCACAATGTTTGTAGGCTGTGGAGTGTTTCTGGTGGATTCCAGCTATTATATCAGGTACATACATCAATTTAATGTAAATACTATTTTCCAGATAAGTGATGCCCCTGTTCAGGGCTTTAAGTTGGTTAAAAAAAATACTTTCCAGCTTAGCCTGGTTAGACTGGCTAGCCTGGTTAGACACCTAGACAATTTCTCATTCATTTTTATTCTGATTTGTAACAATAGTGACTCTATACTAAAAATATATATACAGGTACATTAATGTCATTTCTTTTCAAAAGTCATTGGATGGTTGTCTTCTCCTTACTTTTTCATTACTTCATTTACAAAGAAGCAGATAAAAGGTATAGGGTTCATTTCATTTGCATTTAGACTCTTTTGCTGGAAAAAAAAAAACTAAACATTAGAGAGATGACAAATAATACATGTGGCCAATTGAACTAGTTGATACAAAAAAAATAAAAATAAATTAATGCACTAGCCATAAACACCAAAATGCCCAGAAAACCGGTGGTAGATGACAGAAGAATTCTTTACCTGGTGGAAAAATAAAAACAGAAAATTCTTTTGACAACATTACCTCAGCAGTCAACAATCAAGTTAAGAGTTCACCACAGTACACACAGGGGTTTTACCACAAATTGTAATTGTTACTACAAACTCACGCATGTCACACACACAAACACAACCATTTATAGAATATTTTGTGAAACTTTGTCTTCACATTAAATAAAATTAAGAAAAAATAAAGCGAGCTAACAAAATTTTATTTGTCACATATATAACCATACAAAGTACAACATGCAGTGAAATATTTTTACCAACTGCTTTGTGACATAAAATTGATTTAAATATGTAAAGAGTAAACATACAATAGATAGAATAAAATAGAATTTTTCATATTCAGTTACATACCATATGCATTTCGAGACAATCTGAGTACTTCATAATTTTCCCCCAAAAGGTTAACCAATTACTGTTTTTCTTATTGTGGGTGAAAAAGGTTTAGATTTACCCCAAATTCATTCTAAATCTTAAGGATGTCAAAACTAACATGCAAGTGCCCTTAGTTTTTGTTCCATCAAAATCCAAAGTTTGTCATACACAAAACAGTTATATAAATAGCACTGTGTAGTATAGTTGGGTTCCTCTGTACAAAACACTATAATTTCTCAATTTTTGAGGCTGATTAAACAAAACTAAGTGTCCAATGTGTTACTTTTGACCTCTCAAATGTACCTTAAGAATTTAGGGGAAGATACATAAACTTTTCTTTAGATAATGAGAACAACACTAAGTGTATAGCCTTATGTTTTGTGTTTTAGGTGAAATAGAAATTGTATTCCGTGCAAAAATTTTAATATTATACCATAAGTATGGTATGTGATTCCAAGGTCCTTCTATATTCTTGGCCTTAGTCTAGTACCACTTGCTATAAATATACTACTGGTCAGGGAGCACTGTGAGGATGGTGCTCTCAGCTGAATACATCATCCTCTTGAGAGCTTGTCTGTACTGTTTGGTGCTGTTTACAAATCAGGCTGCGATGTAAATCGTTAAACTAAAAAAGTAAGACCAGTCAATTCAATTAAGACTGCTGCTGTATTAAAGAATAATGGACTACAATGACTCAGCCTTAAAGTCAGGTCTTTTTTCCATGCCATTCTTTTTAACATTCTATTTGAGCCAGTACTAAGTGACCAATTGGGTATGACTCATGCTGCAATGTGCCTAGTGTTCCATCATTAGGCTTCTTATGAAACACATCCTTCTACATTCTCAGCATGGCATCAGCGAGAGTGCTTTGGCACAAAGGCTGGCATGCAATCAATCAAATGAGTACATTGGGCATATCATGATGTGAATCATATGTCAAAGATCAGTACAAAAAATGCTAAAAAAAAAAGATCAGAACAAATGGGACAACATTCCTCTCCAAAAACGCCAGCTAGGTTCCCTGGCGCTCTCACCGCTGCGGCCCGGGTTCGATCCCCGGTCAGGGAACCAACCCCAGCCATTAGGATTGCACATGCCTTAGTGCCGGTCCCAAGCCTGGATAAATGGGGAGGGTTGTGTTAGGAAGGGCATCCAGCATAAAAACACGTGCCAAATCAAACATGCGGATGGTCCGCTGTGGCGACCCCTAATGGGAGAAGCCGAAAGAAAGTTATTTGAGCCAGTACTAAGTGACCAATTGGGTATGAGTCATGCTGCAATGTGCCTAGTGTTCCATCAATAGGCTTCTTATAAAACACATCCTTCGACATTCTCAGCATGGCATCAGCGAGAGTGCTTTGGCACAAATGCTGGCATGCAATCAAGCAAATAAGTACATTTGGCATATCATGATGTGAATCATATGACAAAGATCAGTACAAAAAATATGACAAAGATCAGAACAAATGGGACAACATTTCTCTTCAAAAATGCCAGCTACTGGTCTCCTCAGGTCACAGACTTATATGTACTGATGTTGAGGGAGTTTTATTCAAATAATTCTTATTTGTATAGCACTTTTAACAATGGACGTTGTCTCAAAGCAGCATTACAGAGATAAAGCTGGATTAAAGTTATATAGAAGAGTGTAGAATTTTTGTCTATTAGTTTTTTCCTTATCATTGTAGGTTTATACCTAATGAGTGAGCCAGTGATGACTGTGGCCAGAAAAAACTCCCCAAATTGGCATGAGGGAGAAACCTTGATAGGGACTGGACTCAAAAGAGAACTTTCTTTAGTTTAAACATTGCAATTTGTTTTCTATGTTCTACTGTGAATAAAATTTGGGTTTATGAGATTTGCAAACCATTGCATTCAATTTAATTAAATTCATTTTCATTTGTATAGCGCTTTAAACAATAGACATTGTCTCAAAGCAGCTTTACACAGATAATTTATTAAGAAAGAATTAATAAGATTGTTCCTAATGAGCGAGCCGGTGGTGAGAGTGGTGAAGGAAAAACTCCATGAGATGGCATAAGGAAGAAACCTGAGAGGAACCAGACTAAAGAGGGAACCCATCCTCATCTGGGTAGCACCCTACGAATTTATTACAGATAAACGATGTTGAGGTGTGCAGTGATGGTAATCAAATTCAAACTGTAGTCCTGAGTCAGTGTAGCAGACTGTTGACATTAAGTACAGTCCAAATTTATCCTCAAAGCTCCTGTGTTACTCCATAATTTCATGGATCCCCAGGCCGTTGATGTCAACCATCCACAGATGCAGAGAAGCAGGCAGATCCGAGGAGAGTGGCAGGAACGGTGGTCACTGGAACCTCAGACGCATGTTTAACATTCTGTTTTTATTGACATTTCTTTCCAACTTTTTATGGAATTGGGTTACTGGAGAGCAGCTTGGCTCTATTCCACACTGGAGTCATTCTGAATGCGAGGTGGAGTGAAAGAAATCATGACCCCCAACTTTGGCATTGACTCCCAAGTTTGATGAAGGATACTGTAAATAAAATGAGGGTCTCATCACTTTAGCTCTGTGTTGGGAGATGGAATCTAAATGTTGTTGGTGTGTACGTCAAACATCATTTCAGAGTTATTCAATGTTCTTGTTCTCCTTGGGTAAAGAAGGTGTCCCTGCAGGAGACTAGTTAAAACTAGAATAAACTTTTACTGGAGCACTTTTATGCAAAGGTAGGTAAAACCTGGAAAAGTGCAATCAAGAGGAATGGACCACTCAGTCTGAACCAGGGTGGTTTTCTGTTACAGGTTTTTCATCCAAATCACATTTTATTCACAATAAATATCATGTTTAAACACTCAGGTAAAGAGAGGAGCTGAGATGAGGTTGATTAGATAACTACATGAATGAGCAAGTATTCCTAATAATGCGGACAGTTTGTGTATGTGCATTTTACCTCAGCATCGAAAATAAAATATTTCTCATTGGTCATTTCCAATGTCTGAGCTCTGCCTTTTAAGCAGTGGGCGTTTAGTGGGCATCACCAAATCTAAACATGATTGATCAAAGTGTATGTTGACATCGTGCGATGCCAGAACCTTTTGCGCAGACCACACAAAATTGAGAGAGAGAGAAAGAGAGCGAGAGCGAGAGAGAGAGAGAGAGAGAGAGAGAAAGAGAGAGAGAGAAAAAGGAAGGGAGAAGGAAAGAGTTAAAAAAAAAAAGAGGGGAATAATTGGATGCTGACGTGATCTGTCTCCTCAGAGCCCTCCTCCAATATTTTTGTTACTCCCAAGAGCCAGACCAAGAACTGCATCAGCTCGCTCGGTAATTATTTATTTATTTACTAATTTATTTATTTTTCAGACCGATACGTTTCAGCTACTTCAGAATAGAGTAGAATGTAATAAAGCCTATTGTATTAACAGACTTAATTTTTAATCTTGTATAGAATACTAATTAAATCTCTCTCTCTCTCTCTCTCTCTCTCTCTCTCTCTCTGTTCTCTATCTCTTATATGAATTATTTTCTCTTATATTGCATCCAGTGTATCCTGGCAATAGGCATTTGCTGTCATAATGTAAGTATGAAGCATTTCCTACTACTTCAGCACAACAGATCATTTGTTTTGTGTACAGAAACCTGGTTTCTCCTGTTGAATGTGAGAGTTCACCAAGGTATACATGTTAGTACTTTTATAATTATAGGCACTTCAATCTTGATATTTCATTGCGTAAATGCATGTCTCCACAGGTCTGCTCCATATCAGGATGCCGCCACTGACCCAGGAGCCCCAGACGGGGTTGAAGGAACAGCAGCCCCAGCCCAAGACCCAAACCTCTCTAGCAATCGTCGGCTGCAGCAGACACAAGCTCAAGTGGATGAGGTGGATTATGTCATTTAAACAACAAATGTTTTACAGGCTTTCAGTCACATATGACTGACCAAACAGCTTTTTTACTATGAATGAATCTCTTGGAGCTGCTATGACTAGTGATAAAATATCAGAATATTATCCCATAAAAGCCTGGAATGCCTTACTGCTTGTTTCATCTAAAAACAGCATACGCAGATAAAAACTCTAATATAATTTGTTTTATAGTCGTTACATTCTCTTCACAGTTCCATGTTGAAGCTTTCCACTTAAATAAGCGAATGTAATTTTTGTATATGTATACAGATGTCAAATGCTTGCAAATGCTTATATAAAATATACAGTAGTTCAATTACAACAGTTTTTCAAGTCCCTTTTATTAGCATAGTCATTTTTAACACTTCATTATCACAAATTTAGAAAATTCATCAATTTATCTTTAATGAGCAAGCCAGGGGTGACGATAACAAAATAAAAACCACCCTGAGATATGAGGAACCATACAGTAGTTTTATTAGCAGTTATCGGGTTGGAAGTGTAAGATTGAAGATATGCTTTTTCAAAATGTGAAGTCAGAGCAAGATTTGATTAGATGCCCTAATCTTAATCCTAATCTTAATAAAAACAAAGTTATGGTCCTCTTTCACTACTAGCAACGAATTGCTAAACATTGGGCTAAGATTATAACTTTTATAATTACAATACAGAAAATCCTGGCTTGAAGATTATTCTATTTTACTATATTATTATATGTTTATTATATGTTTATTTTATTATAATTTATTATATCACTGCCACATCCATTTTGCTTTTCTTCAGAATTACTTTTTTTCAAGGAAAGTGACCTTATTTAAATAATGGATGACAAAACGCTTAAAAATTGCTAAGCTCCCTCGTAAATAAAACCCTTCTAGGTGGTGGACATTTTTCGGGAAAACGTTGAAAAGGTGCTACACAGGGACCAGCAGCTGTCAGAGATGGACCAACGGGCTGAAGCACTGCACGATGGGGCTCAGCAGTTTGAGAGCAGTGCTGCCAAGCTAAAGAACAAGTACTGGTGGAAAAACTGCAAGGTGCGTACTGTGAAACGTATCACTTATAACTAGCACCATAAAAGCATGTCTAATAAGCTGTGCCTTTCCCTCGTATTACTATACCTCTTCTTCTTCTTCTTTCGGCTGCTCCGATTAGGGGTCACCACAGCGGATCATCCGTCTCCATACCACCCTGTCCTCAACATCTGCCTCTTTCACACCAACTACCATCCATGAACTCCTCCTTGGTCTTCCTCTTTTCCTCCTTCCTGGTGGCTCCATCCTCAGCATTCTTCTACCAATATAACTCATGTCCCTCCTCTGCACATGTCCAAACCATCTCGCCTTCCTCACCTTGTCACCAAAACATCCTACATGGGCTGTCCCTCTAATAAACTCATTTCTAATCCTGTCCATCCTTGTCACTCCCAACAGCCTCGTATTACTATACATACCTCATTGTATGTTTTAGTCCCAATAAATGTGTTGTAAATTATTAATGTGGGTTTGTCCACAGGATTTTAAAATCCTATACACCAAAACTGCAGTATCCATTTTAAGGGGTCCGTTTGAATATACACTGTATTGACAAAAGTTTGTGGACCCCTGGCCATAAGATTTATATGTTCTATTTTAATATCTATTTGAACCACATTTAGTCCCCATTTGCTGTTATAATAAACTCCTCTTTTCTGGGAAGATGTTCCACTAGATTTTTGTGTGTACCTATGGAGATTTCAGCCACAAAGGTATTAGTAAAGTCAGATATTAATGTTGGGTGAAGAGGCCTGAGGTGCAGTCAGCGTTTAAATTAAACCCCAAAAGTGTTCAGTAGGGTTGAAGTCAAAGCTCTATCTCAGGCCATTTAAAATCCACTTCAACCCATGTAAACCAGATCTTCATTTTCATGGCGGGCCATTTGTGCACAGGGTCACAAAGGAACAGGTTTGGACCTATTAGTTCAAACGAAGGGAAAATGTAATGCTACAGAATCAGAAGACATTCTATACAATTGTGTGCCACCAAGTTTGTGGGAACAATTTGGAGAAGAACCACATATGGCTGGAAAAGTTGGGTGTCCCAATACTTTTGTCAATATATTATACTGTTATTTCTGTGTGCATGGAATCATTATCAACAGTGACAGGAAAGTTTTTTTGCAAGATATTTTAAGATAACATTGGCCTGTAAATCATTGTGTTGCCAGAACTAGATAAATATCCAGCACCAGCTTAAAAAATAAATATCTGGTTCTTATAATCGCAGAGTCATTAATGGCCTGTGTCTTCACTCCATTCAAAAAGCTAAAACATTATATTTCTTATACCTTCAACAAAACCTCTGCCATTAGACTTTCATCCCTTTTCTTCCTCCATCCTGCAGTGCATTTTTACCCAAATGGCAGACCAACCTCTAATTCAATCATGTCTCAGGACAAAGGCAGAGTGATGTCACTGGATTAAACACACTGCTGCTGGATCTCTTGATGCAGACCCTAATAATTATTTTGCATTTCTTTCCCTTTTGCATTTCTATTCGTTATCTGTGTTATCCGAATCAAAGTGAATCGGAAGGAAGTTGGAGCTTAGGGGCAATAAATTAAAGAATAAAAAATGATGGCCACTTTATAATGCAGAGCACAATTTCCTGGCATGGATTTGAATCACTTATTTACATAAAGCAAATTAGTCCAAAGTGGAATCTCTGTGATGGTGCAGTAAAGATGTTCTGCTGATTCATGGATTTTCAGAACCTTGTTGGTCCTTTCTTTCTTTGGTCACCTGTCTTTATATTTAACATCTTGTTTTCTACTTTCCTTCATGCTTTTTATTATTCACAGAATGATGTTTAAGAGTTTTGTTTTACATTATGTAAGTTGTGTGCATGACACACTGGCAACATTTAAACAGAGCATATTAACACAATATGATCATTGATAGCTAACTCATAAATAAACAAAAAAGTTCATTCAGCTGAAATATGTCTCATAAAAATGTACAAAGTTTTTTCACTAGTTGGAGATTTCTTTCCGAACTTGACATCCAGTTCATCCTGGATCAGTTCAATAGGATTTACGTGAGTTGTCTTGGCAGGACATTTCATGATAGAGAACACTCCAGCTGACTGTTTGCTCTCTAAGTAATGCTTTTAGAGCTTGAACATATGCTTCAGGTTATTGTCCTGTTGTATGGTGAAGTTGGTTCTAATTAGCTGCAGTCCAGTTGGAATTGCATGGTGTTGAAGTATGGAATGGTAGCCATGTTGGTTTAGTGTTCCTTTCACCCGGAATAAGTCTCCAACTTCCCTGCTCCAAAACAAACCTTCTCAAACCTTTAAGCTTCCACCCCCATGTTTAACTATGGCTGTGAAACTGTCTGCTAACATCTTCCTCCTGTTCTTCCTCTTACATAAGCTCTTCTGTTAGAGCCGAAAATTTCAAATTTGGACTCATCTGTCCACAGAACCGTCATTCACTGTCTAATTCCCGTGTTTTTGCCTTTTACCTAGATTCTTCCAGATAAACAAATGGAGAATGCATGTGTCTCAGAAACCATATATGACTAGATGTTTCCAAACTTTTGACATGCACTGTGTACTCAATGCATGTACATTAAGGACAAATTATTTTTACCTTTCTAGATGATGATCATCGTTGGAGTTATTGTTGTCCTCCTACTGGGCATTGCTTTCAGTGAGTAAATTCCCTTATACCTTAGTGCCCAAGACACTAGATATACTTTATTTGCCTTCATATTGTTTAGTTATCTGTGGCACATATTTGCACTTTTCAGCCTCAGCAATTACTTTTTTTTTTTAGAAACCTTGACAGAAATCTTCGTAGTACATTGAATAGAGAATGGATGTGCATCAGACAAAGAAAACAAAAAACATAAACAGGAGGGTTTTTTATTTTATACAAGAATGAGCACCCAGTATTTATGAAGCTCAGTGGATAAAGTAACACCATGTTCATTAATATGAAGATGTACCAGTGTGCAATGCATTGACAATGGGCCTCCACTGAGTCTTAGTAAATGCCTGGTTGGTATTACTTAAGAAGATTACATAAGTTAACTAGTTTGTTATAGTCTATTTAGAAAAAAGCACCAAATTTATTTAAAAATACCACAAATGGAATGCCACATGCAAACTGAACAACTGCACAAGAGGGGTTTTCTTTTAAACATTTTCATGCAGAATTTAAGTTGAGAAAAATTATAATCTGAAGTGATGTTGAGGTTGAGAAACTGTCGGTACAGTATTTAAGCTAAATTTACAAACTATGCTGAGAGTGCTAGCATTGACGGAGAGACAGACAGACAGACAGACAGAGACAGATTTGTTCACTTTCTACATCACAAAAAAAAAATAATAATAATTTAGGCCACATCCATTTTGAATTCAAATCTAAATCAAGATATTCATTTTCTGTATCTATTGCTAAGGCTAATCCTGTACCTTTTACTAACATAAATGTTTGTTTAGCATTTGCAAGTAACACATATGATAAAGATGATCATCCAAATGTAGTTGTGGGTTAGAGGAATAGCTGTTCTCAGATATAACCCCAAAACCTTCTAATAATAATATTGCAATAATATTTGTACGATCCATGAGAACTTTTTGTGATCTCTTCTCCACAGTGTACTTCTACCACTGAAAAGAATGAGAGCATTTGGCAAATTCTACCATTTCACCAGCAAATAATTTGTGTAATGTTATACCAAAGCTTTGTCCTTTTTCCCGACTGATGCCTTTTATTCCAAGTGCATGTTTGTGTAGTGTCTCTCCAGTACTTCTACATTCCTGTTTAAATACCAACCTGGGCTATTTGCAACCCGAGAGCTCACTCTCTATTGCTTACTCATCCTCACTTTTATTGTTCTAACAGGAAGAAAATATACATAACTGTTTGTTGTTGGATAGATGAAGCTTTTAGATGCTTTGTATGCTTTTAGATACACTATATAGACAAAGGTTTGTGGACATCTTACCATATAATTCATACATATTTTTTTAACATCCCATTTCATTTAGTTCTCATTTACACGTATAACCTTCATCCACATGGGAACATGTGGCACTAAATTTTGGAGTTTATTTGGAGCTTTGTGCTCATTTAGTCACAAGGGTGTTAGTAAAGTCAGGTACTGATATTGGGTGATGAGGACTGGGTTGCAGTCTGTATTCCAATTCATTCCAAAGGTGTTTAGTACGGTTGAGGTCAGAACTCTATAGCAGGGCACTCAAGATCCTCCACTCCAATCCATGTAAAGCATATCCTCGTTAAACTGGCTTTGTGCAGAGGGGCATTGTCATGCTGGAGCAGGTTTGGGTCTTCAATTTAAGTGACATGAAAATTCAATTCTACTGCATCCAAAGACACACTATAGTGTAGAATAGAAGTAATGAAATATAAATACTTCGTTACTGTACGTAAGTAGGTTTTTCTGGTATCAAAAATTTACTTTACTATTTATTTTTCAGACTTTTTACTTTCATTTATAAAATTTTACACAAATATCTGTACGTTATACTTCTTACATTTTCAAACCAGCCTTGTTACTTTAGTTTAATTCTATTTGGCAGTGTGATCAATATTTTTTCTTCTCGTTGCGTGCCGTTTTCAGCCCATCAGCCTATTTCTTCTCATTGCATGTCTTTTTCAATTTACCACTGGTGTATCATTTCCTGGCTCTCACACACCACAGATGTAAACTAGTTTATGAAGAGAACAACAAGCAAGGCAGAAGGCAACAGAAGTCTGGGGCTAACATGTTCCTCATCTGTGCTGTATTATTTATTGTAAGCGTATTATTTTATACATATTATTGCTGGACTCTTTGTGATGTCACTATTTCAGGAGTGTTTAGTGTACTTTGACTGCCTATTATATACTAACAATAATAAAGGAATGAAAAGCAGCCGAAGCCTCTCATCAATTGTAATTTATTTCACAAGTGTATTATATTCAATTGATATCTGATATTTGAATCCATAAGTCATAAACTGATACATAAGAGCTTTGACACACTGTGTTGATTCTAGTTTTAGTAACAATATATATATATATAAATATATATATAGGTAATAAATCCAGAATCAACACAGTAAAATTCTGGTAAGTTTTAAAGTAATTATGGTGTTTTAAAATTAAGTAAATCATCAGGATACCAAACCGAATGTCTGCTATGTTTCTTTCTTTCTTACTCCATCACCTTCACTTTCAGCAAGGCAGTTGTTATCGTGGCTGTGTGTTTGGGTTCGTTTTCATGTTGGCAAACTGCCGTTTGGCACAGTTTCTTAAGGAAGGGCATCATGTTCTGCTGGAAACCATCTGAGCCAAACTAGCGTATCTTAGTCTCATTAGACTAGGACATGGACATGGTTTCAGTAATTCATGCTCTTGGACAGGTTGACTTCAGCAAACTGCTTACGGGCTTTCTTGTGAGCCAGCTTCAGGAGGGGCTTCCTTCTGAGATGACGGTCATGCAAACCAACTTGTTGCAGTGTGCGCCGCATGGTCTGTGCACTGACAAGTGGACCTTCCGCTTCTGTAACCTCTAAAGCAATGCTGCAGCACCCACGCGTCACTCGTGCACCTGACACACAGCACAAGGACTCAACTTCTTTGATCGACCCTTGCAAGGCCTTTTGCGAGTGGAACCCGTCTTGGAAAACCTCTGTATGACCCTGATTTTCTTGCACGATTAATCGTATCGCAATCGTGATGTCTACTTGTGAGATTATAAGACTGCAAATGCTGCGATTTAATTAAATAAATAAGTGCATGTGTGGACACATACTTATTGAGAACAGTTTGTAGATTTTCTGGGCCGCCGACAAAACAAAAAAAGACCAGATAGTCTCAGCTTAGGCAGTGCACGTGTGGCGACACTGAACTGGAAGCCAAAAAAAAACACGTTACCTGTGTTATATGGAGATATTTTAGCTTTAAGATCGCCAACACTGAGCGGAGAGAGGTACTGTGTGATATTTGCTAAATCAAATTTGCTACATCATGTGGCAATATGACAAATCTGTAACAGATCTCACTGGTCACTCGTGGATTGCCGTTCCTTCACATTTCAACCTCCGCTTTCCTATACACATCCCCATACACGCCATTAGCTCTGCCTGCTATCTCTCTCTCGTGTCTGTTACATCCTGCGTTAACAGGGCCGTTTCTAGCCTTTTGGAACCCTGGGCAAAATTCCATAAAAAAGTCTAAATAATAATGATGGCAAAAATGCCTGAATTCGTGTATGTTAACATATAGCGTATCTTAAAGTTCAGCAAAAAAAACAGGTAAACAATTTAAATAGATACGTTCTGTTTGTTTCGATAAAATGTTTCAAAGATCTTATTTTTGTGAAAATGTATATGTTTATATTTGTTTTATTTTAATCAGCTGTACCTTTAAGAAAACCTTTATAGTTTTACAAATACACATTTCAGCATGATTGCTGATCTGTCTGCAATTTTCTTGGCAACCAATCAAGTGGACTCATGATACCGTTTATTAAATCGCAATCGCATATATCGAGATATTGACCACAATAATCACAACGTGACATTTTTCTCAAATCGTGTAGCCCTGGTCGCTGTACTGTAACTCAGTTTCAGGGTGTTACTGATCTTCTTGTAGCCTCGGCCATCTTTGTGGAGAACAACAATTCAAATTCTCAAAACCTCAGAGTCTTCACCACGAGGTGCCACGTTGAACATCCACGTTGACCAACCAGTACGAGAAAATTGTACTCAAAACACCAAATTATAACTGTTCTAAAACAAGATACACAAATATGTATGATCCTGTCAAGCTGAAAAAAAAACATGATTATGATGAATAGGACATGTGGTTTTGCATGGTTACATGACAGCTATCATCACTTAGGGTGTACTCAATTCTGTTGCCAGCTATTTTGACAGTAATGGCTGTATGTTAGACAGTAAATCTGTACTGCTATACAAGCTGCACATTGAACACTCTAAAATATATTCAAGTATCATTTCTATAGTATTGTCTCTCGAGATGATATAATAAACTGGTTGTTGAAATGTGAGCGGTGCACTCAACTTTGAGAGATACTGCATGTACGTCACTTTCCTGGCTCCAGGATGCACTATGGGAAGAATGCAAGCTGTTGGAGGCAGTCTGAAGTTCTAACCAATATTTTGCTGGAAAACCTCAATTCCTGGAATTCAAGTGCATGCACCTTTGACAAGTCCCACCTACCCCAAAACACTGTTGTAGACCAAGTACCTACCGTCATGGTAGCGGTATTTCCCATTTGCAGCGGCTTCTTTTAGCTAAAATAACGCCCTGCACATTATCAGTCTCTTTCAAATCCAGCTTAATAAAAGTCTGGTTGAAAAAATGGTTGAAGAAAGGATTTTATTAAAGAAAAAAATATCAAATACAAGTGCTCACATTAAACAGTGTCTAGTTGTTAAGAGTACAGATTAATGTAGAAATCAAACATCAAAGAAGTTGCTAGAGTAGAAAACAAGCCTATGCAAATGCTGTAAAGCTAGTACATCTATGCTAAATGGTTAGGATCAGTCATTTTAGGGGGGTGGGATGGGGAGCAAAAAAAAAAATTTGTTTTATATACACGATCTACCAGGGATGTACACACATCTACAGTCAAATAACAAGGCATTAGACCAATCTACATGAATTAAATTAAATACAGAGAAATTCCACAAGCGAACGCTGCAGACTGGGAAAACACCACATGGAGGATATCAGACTTTTGCGGTTTATGTAAAACACTTCGATTTCAACTCCCCGGTCAGGGAACCAACCCCAGCCACTCTTAGTGGCGGTCCCAAGCCCGGATAAATGGGGAGGGTTGCGTTAGGAAGGGCATCCAGCGTAAAAACATGTGCCAAATTAAACATGCGGATGATCCGCTGTGGCGACCCCTAATGGGAGAAGCCGAAGGAATCTTCGATTTCAACCTAAATATTGCCCGTTGGAGAGGTGGGTTGTATTTGATTGTAGCCTAGGGTACTAAATGTTCTACACCTCTCCTTAATCATACAAATGGTAAAGTAGTTCTAAAAAAGGGCACCGGGAACCATTCTCTATTTCAGACGTTATAAAGCATAAAAGGGCTAAAGACTGATTTGGCTTTAGCAATGAGAAAGTAATAACTTTGTTGCTTTAGGATAAATTTAAGTTTATCAAATAAAACAAATTTGTCTATATTTAGACAGTCAGGAACGTGCGACCAGAAACGGCAAATGATTATTTTTTTTTTATAACTTTTATACGTCATCGAAGAAAATATTTTTGGGGAAAAAAAGGTTTGGTGAAAAAAATGTAGCAAGTATGGAATTTCTTTTTAATATTTCAACCTTATACTTCAATATATGATCACATAACAATAGCGACTCATTTGCATGGCTACTTTTTTGGGAAATTCACAAAGTGTTTGTGACGAATTTAAACAGAAATCCCAACAAATACAATCGGACAAATAGAACCAGAACATCAGCAACACAAACAACTAGACTTACATATAAATATTTCTGTTCACATGGGAATAAAAAAGAAATAAAATAAAAATAAAAAACTCCTTCAGTGTGATCATGTTTGAAACATCATAAAATGAAATTCTACGAACTTCTATTAACACTGGCTTCGCGTTCATGTCCATTTAGTTTTTACTCTGAAAAATAATTACGAAGAATTTCTGCTTGTAAAAAATAAAATGTCTTCACAACCAGGACAGAAAACATCACCACAGACATCCTGCTTAATAACAGGAGTAATTACAATGTACTTTTTTTTAAACAAATGCAAATATATTTTTGTAACAAAACAAAAAAATTCAATCATTTTTACACATAAAAAGGTATAAAAGTAAGCAATCAACCATTCGAGTCAAATAACGAGGGCGGTTTCGGGAATAAGTATATTAGACAACGGTTTTGTTTTTCCACATCGTCCGACCCAATTTTTAGGTAATATTCTTAATACAATGCATCACTGCTTTGCCTTTGCATTGGATAGGAATAGTACTATAATAGTAATATAATAGCGCATACGATTTTATAGCAATGCTGAGGCGAATATTCCATAGTTTCACTTTTGTACTGCATTCCAATTTATGGAAATGATGTCTCAGTTAAAAAAATATATCATATATATACTGAAACTGTAGCTGGGACATATAGCTTATGTGTTTAAAAAGACTGTTCAACAATCTAAAATTTAATTGCCTTTCAATCACATGAAATTTTTTTTAAAGAGCTTATTGATCACAACCCTGAAGGTTGGTGGTGGAGGGGTATATTTGGTTCACCCACATTACAACTCTTCATTCTACAGCTGGTGTGAAGAAAATATAAAATGAGTTTTATATTTAAACGGAATGCTGCCATTTTATGCATCTCAAACTACGTTTGCACACGCGATACTTTTTAACGTGTTTGGTGGATTCAGTTGATGGTAGCACAGGCTCAGGATGCAGCGATGTCTAGCTAGAACAGTTTGGTGTGTTGCCGTCCAGTGATGGAACCGTTAAACTGCATGCCGTGTTCTCTTCACAAAATTCTATTCAAATTAATAAAAAACAAACAAACAAAAAAAAAAACAGGTCCTGCACCAATACACCAGACATTCAAACATCAAGCCTAGTGGAAAGCACAAGCACAAGTAATTTCAACAAACACCAATACAGATAAGCATTTTGTTCCTGGCATTGATACATTTTTTTTTTTTTTACTGAATAGCTTATTTCTGCTCCCAATAAATTTGTATAAATAATAGAAATGCTCAGCGAACTAATTCTTGCTTAGAAAGCCAAGTCATACAGATGAGAATGTGCCTAAAAATCGGAATTCCATTTTGTGTCTGGATGCAATTGAACATCTGCTTTTGTAATAAAAAAAAAAATTATTGTCTTGATGGGGACGTACATAAAGGTGGTGTACCATAGAGTATCAAAATAAACTTTTTATTTAAAAAGACATGCAAAAGCACAAGAGCTGAGCAACAGACACAAGAGAGAGAGAGAAAAAAAGTCTGTATTGTTAACCTTCGGTACAAGTCAAACGATTTGTATGAAATCTGGTAAAAACCCATTAAAAAATATTTGTGCTCTGTTCTACCCGATGGTTTACTTCTTTTTTTGGGATTTACCTGCTACCCTTGAGGACAAATTCTTTCTGCTGTTACTCTCGTGAACCTCGGCGTGATTTAGCTCTTCACCCACTTGCGCTATACGGTCTGGTTTTGCAGCACCTCCAGCAGCTAGAACAGCATTTTCTACTGCATGGCAAGCATCGTTTTCACTGGCCTTTTGGTCTTCAGCGCCTGGTTTACTTGAATTCTTGGATGAAGCGTACGAGTTACGGGGTCGTTTGGGCGAGGGTTCGTCGTTTTCCTTGCTCTTTGCTTCTTCGCCTTGAACGACTGAAGAGAACTCCGGCTTTTTAGGGCGTCCCCGCTTACGGGGCTGGGCATTCACAGACAAGGCACTGTTATTGAGAACATGTTCCGCCTCCTCTGTAACTGTTTTGACTTTGCCTGATCCTGGGGGTCGCCCCCGCTTTCGAGGACTTCCGTTCGTTTCCCGTAGTAGACCTTTGATCTTTGTCCCAGAACCTGGAGGACGACCCCTCTTTCGGGGAATGCTGTTCGTCAGCCGCTTTTCGACTTTTACTTTGTACCAGACCCTGGAGGACGGCCTCTTTTTCTAGGAGTTCCGTTCGATTCAACTGAAATAACCTTTAGCTTATTTCTAGAGCCTGGCGGTCTGCCCCTTTTTCGAGGTGTTCCGTTTTCAACCTGCTTGACATGTAGCTTGGTTCCGGAGCCTGGAGGTCGCCCCCTCCTTCCTGGAGTACCTGGTATTGGTCTTTTTGCTGGAGATGGACCTGATGGTCGCCCCCGCTTCTTCTTAAAAGAACCTCTTGGCCTTCCCCTCCCTCGAGGAGTGTCGCCACCTACTTCCGAGATCTTTAGAGTTTTCAGATTCCTGTCAACTCGGCCATTTTGAGAAGCCATGGGTCCGTATTTGCGCGGCCTACCTCTTCCCCGTTTCTCCTTCGCCATGTGTCCGAGAGGATGGATGCGTGGTCTCCCGAGGGGCTTCGAGAGTTTCCGTTTCTTGCTCAACCTTAAAATTCTCTCTGCTTCTTCCTCTGGACTAAGGGGAATCTTTCTCGGTCTTCCTGGGATTCTGATCTTTTTTGGACGGCCGCGTTTCTTGGCTTTCGGCCTGATCACCATCTCGGGTGAAAAAAAATCCACCCGTTTGGACGTTCTAGCGTGGTGAGATGTCTCTTTCAT
This sequence comes from Silurus meridionalis, assembly GCF_014805685.1. Lineage (NCBI taxonomy): Eukaryota > Metazoa > Chordata > Actinopteri > Siluriformes > Siluridae > Silurus > Silurus meridionalis. Next base: position 6,607,668 of record NC_060912.1, on the reverse strand, counting down.
GGAGATAATTTTTTTCTTTACTGACCCTCGAGGTCTGCCCCTGCCACGTTTGCCTGAACTGGCGCTTCCATTGGCCATTGTGGTGTTGGAGGCATCCTTCTCTTCGACCTCCATCACAATGTGTTTTAAGCCTTACTGAGGGTCTGGGACCTTCACCCAGGCTTGCTTTCTCCAGCTGCTAAATTCTAGAAGAGTAAAAAAAATAATAATTCAAGTCTTTCAAATTAGCAAAGCTATTAATTAATACACAATTGTTCACCTTAAAACCAGTAAACAGTCCTGGTTGTAAAAAGTTCTGTGGGTGCTCCATAAACCACATCTAAAAAAAAAAAAACTGTATAAATTAAAAGTGAAATGTGGCATTTAAATTTGTAATAAGATCTTTGTTAGAAGATAACATTTATGGAAAGAGTTTAAGTGGCATGTAACATTTAAAGGAAGGTCACACAAGAGGAACTAATTTGTCTCTTGGACTTTCCTCAACCATCAACAATAAAACTGATGTGTCTTTCGTGTGTGTCTAACAAATTAGACACCGCTGGAAAGTCGCTGAGCTTCAATAAAAGAACAACAAGCACTTTACTATTACTATTATTACAAAAGGCATACAACAGGCACAAATGGCGACTACGTAGCAACAATTTCCACAGACATTTCGTTCAGTGACAAACATGTAGACGCTTTCATATCCTTTTAGTGAAACCCTTCACTAAACTGTGTTATCGCTGCAAAAAGGTCTATTCACTTTAACTTGGGTAAGGAAAATATTGAGGTAGACGTTTCATGCTTGTATATGTTAGCTCTCAAAAGCACACCAACAAACAAAAGATGGGCCAAATGACCATGTAATCTGGAAACTCAACTTCCCTAAACACTATCGGGACAAAAACACTGGAACACTTGACTATTCCAGCCATATGTGGTTCTTTCCCAATCTGATATCACAGAGTTTAAGGTAAAAAAAATTTATAGGATGTCTTTAGATGCGGTAGCATAAACAATTCTCCTTCAACTGAACTAGGAGACCCAAAACCTGTTCCATCATAACAATGCCCCATTTTAATGAATCTATGATTTACATGAGTTGGAGTGAAAGATCCTGAGACTCGACCATTGGAGGCCTCCTCATCTCAACTACATCAGTACCTGACATGTACCACCCCTGTGGCTGAATGAGCTCAAATTTCCACAAGCACATTTCTAAATCTAGTGGAACATCATCCACAAACGTGATGCTTTACCTGGCTGACGTACGGATGGCGGAAACTGTTCTGCCAACTGCTACAGAACAAAGTGAAGATGACATTGCAACCAAACCAAGCGTCTGTAAATACACTATATGGAAAAAGGTTTGTGAACACTAGACCATGTGATTTGTTATTTGCTGGTATAATGGCCTCCAATCTTTTGGGACTAGATGTTCTACCAGATTATAGAGATTGGTGGTCATTTACATTTTCCTGGTTACTACACCTTTAAATGCCATTCTTCTGATGGATACAGTGCTTTCAAATAGTTAATAGGTGTTTCTGTTATTTATTTAAACAATACCAGTCTGTTTCAAAACTGAACCACATGGAACATCATAGCATTGTAGAAACATTTCTACCAACTAAATGTACATTTACAGAGTGATTTATAATTAACAGATTTATATAACTGAGCAGGAGGTAGAGGTTGACAGATAGTGGATTTCACCAATAACAAACGCTGAGTTGGATTGTACTTGCCGATAACTGATTAATCATCTGATTTAAAAAAATAAAATTTTTTTAAAACTACATGTAAAAATGTACTGAACCCAATTATAAAAAAGATATATATATTTCAATAGTTTCAACCTTTTTAACATTTACTTAAGTTAATAAATGCTTCATAACTATTGTTTACTGTTAACTTCAACATTTACTAATACATTTTATAATTGTGTTAATTTTCATTTTATTTGTTAATGCGCTATGAAAAAACATGAACGAAGTACAGCAGTCTCACGCGTCAGTGATTCGCCTCTAGAGGCCACTCTCGTACCGTATGATCCAAGCGGATCTTCATAGCCACTCTAACAGACGCAACCCAGAAAAACTATCAGTAATAATTGTTGTTAATAGCTGATAGTTCCAGCAAGCAATTATCACTGCCGATTATCATGCAAAAACGATTAACTGGTCCACCTCAGGTTCAGGGCCTTGCTCAAGGGCCCAACTGCGGCAGCTTGATAGTGCAGGAATTTAAACTCATGGCCTTCGGTTCTAAATTCCAACAACTTAACCATTATCACAAATATTCAGGGAATAAACCTGGTGAATCCAAGTCAAGATTTCAGCATCACTTCTCACAAAGCTGCCATGTGGGTCTGTTTTGTGTGTTCCCATAGTTTTCGCTTTATATGCACTTTGATTCTGGAGCCACTCGAGACGAATCATTATACACAATTTGACTCACGGAGCACCACAAGAGCACGGGGGAAAAAAACAACCATTTCCAATCACACCCTGCAAATAAATAACCCGAACAACTAAAAACTAGACTAAACAACCAGTCATCTGGTTACAAAAAAAACCCACACTAATGGAAGGAGGAAATCAACAACTAATAATCATATCCCACTGGTATGCACATATGAGCAACAAAGTCAACAAAAACACAATCAGACAATCTATCTGCCACTTCCTGCCATCGAGCGGAGACAAACAGTAGCTAACAGATGAGCTACAGTCACAGGTCTCTCAGAATAGAACTTCCAGAAAGTTATTAGAATGAGGCAGTGGGTCTTTCGCTCTCAAATATCAAAAATTTTCCAGGTTCTTCTACAGATTTTTACCTGAACACCTTTATCTCTAGGGTCTTTTTCTTCCCTCTTTGATTTCTACAATTCGGTTTACATTTACAGTATTTGGAAGGCACCCTTTCGACAGGCACTTGTAATTATATTTGTGCACCTTTTTTTATTAATAGAAATACACAAATCTTTCGTTCATCATCCTTGACTTGTCTTCAAGCTTTCAAAGCAAATGATACCTGATTATACTATATTAGTAAATACAATTAATAAACATAATAAAATATCAAAATAAAATCTCAGCATTAACAATATTAATAAACCATATAATAAATATTAATATAAATAATTCATAAAACAAATAATTATTATTAAACCAAACTAAATTAAACAATGAATAAGTTTTCATATTTTTCTAAAAGACAGAGGTATTTTTATGTAATTATTATAAACAGAATTTAAATAAAATCATATTGCATTTAAATAAGTAAATAAATAAAATTAGAAAAAAAAATTATAATAATAATAAACAGTATAAAATGTTAATACAAAGTTAATAAAAATTATTTTAAATAAATAAACAAATCAAATAGTTAATACAAAATTATATTCATACATTCCTTAAAAGACAATCAAAATAATAAAGATATATAATAATAACAAAAAAAATCTAATAATAATAATGCATTAAAATTTGAAAAATGTAGAAATATTGACCAGGTTGTAATTTTATTGCATAAACTTTAATTCTAGCATTAAATCAGTTCAAGTCATTAAACTGAATAATATAATATTATATAATAACAATATAGAATTGTTTTTATAATAACAATAAGAAAATGTTATTATATTCAATATTAAGATGTTGAACTCCTCAGAATACTATTTCATAATTAATCTTATTTAAAATATTAATTGTTAATTTATTTAATATTAGATTGTGTTTATTTGTTTATAAATAATATTAGAATCAGAGATATTAGAAATCAATACCACACAAGCGCGTGCACGGGCGGCCAACTGATAAACAATTTTTATTATTATTATTTTATTATTATTATTATTATTATTTATTATTAGAGAAGTCCAGACCGTGGAGCGCTGGGGGACCTGCATGTCTCCCCTGGACAATCCTAATCCCCTGGTTATTAGTCTGGTGTACACAATAACAGGCTGATAAAGAAGCAGGTTAGCTTGTGGCTATCGGCTAAATCGCGGCCAGCAAATTAAAGCAACTTCATTTTGCGGTGAAAATCCGCCGGAGATCAACAACAACATCCAAAGTATTTAACACAACACCATAACTTACTTACTGACCCTGTGACCGGCGCAGAGGCGCTTCCCCACATCCACTCGAGAATAAACTCGGATGCACACTGCAGCACACACAAGACGGAGGCGGATGCGATTATTTGAAATCTAACGTTTTTCCGTGTCCCGTTGTTTTGTTGTGCGTGGCTGTGGGGCCGCGAGCTAAACAGCGCCCTCTGCTGCTGTGGAGGATCGCATAAATTACGTACGCCTCGAGTGGTCAGTGACGGACGGAGTGTGGAGGACGGAAATGACGTAAACATTAATCAATAAATAAAAAATAATAATTAATTAATTAATTAACGTTTTTGTTTAATAAAATACTTACATTCATTTGTGCATTGCTTCTTCTATTAGGTGTTTCAACATTTATTTGTTTATTATTTAATATTACATCTGCATGCATCTGCATTTATTTATTTCTAAGTTTCTTTCTTTGTTTGTTTGTTTTTGTATGTTTGCTCATTTATTTAATATGTAGTAAAAATGTGTAGAAAATGGTTTATTTCTCGAGACTGTAAAATGTCTGGTAGCGGCCTCTAGTGGTTAAAAGAAATTATTGCTCTGTGTACCTTGTTTCACAAAGACGGAATAAAGTTGTGTATATCATGCTATTATTTTGTGAAGAAGAAAAAAACATATATAAGAATGTCGATATATGTATAAATAATTTACGCATTAAAGGTTTAAGCCTGCAAAGGCTTATGATAATGTATTTGACATAAAAAATATAATTAAAAAAGACAGAAATACAATACACGTATTTTTTAGTGTTTCATAATTTTATAATACACAGAAAAATATCATGTACATAAAATATAATATGCATGACATTGCAAAGTATATCAGCCCTGATAAAGTTTTTACCTTTTATTTTACAAAACATTTTACAAACATAATCATTTTCATACATACCGCAAATAGTTTTTAGATAAATATGTAAGAATCCTTTTTAACATTATGTCAGTGAACCACTAAAAATCCTTGTGTGTTCCTCAGCCTTGGCATTCCCTAAAACTCTTACCCATTTAGCAACTACAAAATCCAGCTTAGGTTTTCACTGGTATTACCAGACTAAAGGAGATGACCCAGCATCAGGTTTTTTTTTTTGAGGTGAGGAAGTTGGACTGAGATGATCCTCACCTCCCAAAAAAACCTTCTGTATGACTAAAACATTTGATAGGCATTAAGCACCAAATCATCTGTGATATAAATCTTTGTGAACATCTCATTCCATATTTAATCTCCATTTTCTGTTATAATAACCTCAATTCTTCTGGGAAGATGTTCCACCAGATTTTGGAGTGTGCATGTGGAGATTTGAGTTAATTCAGCCACTAGTGTGTTAGTAAAGTCAGGTACTGATGTAATTGAGATGAGGAAACCTGGTGAGCAGTCAGTGTTCCAATTCATCCCAAAGGTGTTCAATAGAGTTGAGGTCTGATCTTTATAGCAGCGCACTCAAGGTCTTACACTCCAAATTATGTAAAGCATATCTTCATGGAGCACACTTTGTGCACAGGAGCATTGTCATGTTGACACAGTTTTGTGTCTTCTTGTTGAATTGAAGGAGAAATGCAGTTCTCCTGCCTCCAAATGCGTAATATACAATTGTGTGCCTCCGACTTTGTAATAACGGTTTGAGGAGGAACCAAATATTGCTGGTCTGTATGTAAATATGGCTGCTCTGTAATATCATTATTTAGGTTTATTTCAGCAACAATGTTTTTATACTGTTCAAATCATCACTGATGTGGTAATTACTGGAAAGAGAAAAAAGCCTGTAAGATAGACACTGTGTATATTCACACGGACAGCTTGTAATCCTGTGTTTTATTCCGCACTCATTGTTTTCGCATCTGTTTGGATTTAATGATGAAATGTAGTATAAATTATGTTCACATGCATTTCATTATCCTATCCTCCTCAGTTGAACCAATACAACTTCCTGCTGGTGCTCATAACAGAGCATCTTTCAGCACTACGATGGTGGTCTGTGGTCAGTAAAGCTAAGGTCATGAACATGGACATAAAATATTCCAAAGACAAGTCAAGTCAAATCAAGTTTATTTGTATAGCGCTTTTCACAACAGACATTGTCTCAAAGCAGCTTTACAGAAATCAACAGTTAACGTGAATGGTGTGTATTTATCCCTGATGAGCAGCCGTGGCGACTGTGGGAAGGAAAAACTCTCTTAGATGATATGAGGAAGAAACCTTGAGAGGAACCAGACTCAAAAGGGGACCCCATCCTCATTTGGGTGAAGACACAACAACAGTTTAAGGAATCATTTTAGTACCTAAAATGACTCCTCATATGTATATTTAGATTCAGTCATATATCTGAATGCTCTTGTCATAGATTTCATTCTACTGCCAACACTAGAAATCTGTAATAATATCTCATAGCATCTTCTTTTGGGTCTTTGGTTAAATCAAAGTACAGCTGGTGTTGTCTCTGGTTTTGAGCTTTTCCCACTCATGTTTGAGTTTTTCCTCTAAACGTTCTTATTCTGTGCAGGAGCTCAGCCAGATAGGCTGTTTTTGTTGCTAGATTGTGATTGATTTTCTGATCCCAATGGAATGTAGCGAGTTTTGTCTCTGTCGTAGTCCTGCCATGTTCAGTACAGCACCATCATGCTTTTAGTCTGGTTGAATCCCTTATGTGGTGATTTTATCTGCACAGAACTTTTTGATACCAGATTAGCGCTGGCTTTTGTTCATTTTGACTTTAACACTAATATTTTGACTACCCTAACTAGATTTGAGAATGTTCACACTTTGTTTTTATTCAGTTGCATTGGCTCTCTGCATATACTGTACACTCTTAAATCTCCATGAAGTTGACCCCATCCATTGGTTCCTCAGGTTTACTCTTAGTGTAGCTATCTTGAAGGTCTTCCTGCATTTGAATCACTACTTACTCAATGCTGAGGCATTGTATGGTGCTGTTTTGCAGCTTTGGCTTCTAGACACTGTAGACTTGAGCATTCTTACTTCATGAAGAATACCTCACTATTAAAATAGCTAATTCTGTTACACTGTTCAATGTTTTACATGTTATTAATAGGTTAGTAGGTCCCTCCAAAGTCAACTCTATTCTTACATATCAATATTAATGCAAACCATGAAAAAAGTCTGGTGACAAATCACAGAATTAATCGGCTTGGGGTCAGTTTATGAACGAGCATTAACTATGGATAGGAGACAGGAAATGTACAGACTATACACGATAACATGTTGGCACTCAAGACAAACCACAACAGCACCAAAAGCTTGCCAGGAGAGACACTAAAAACTTAATTGTGACTTGGTCCTGTGATGTGCTGAACAATTGGGTAGCGTAGTTCTGCACCATTCGTCACTACGATGATACATTGAAGTAAAATAAAATGTCAATACAGTAGTTTTAATCCACTGATTAGTATCTATAGCACTAAATTAGCACAAAATGGTTGTTCAGAAGATATGTGTACTGGTCAAGCACCTGAGCTGACTTCTGACTGGAGACTGACTGAGGTCCTCACAAAATGACAGCTAGATCTGAGGGACTTGTGAGTGAGATTCATAAGGATTCGGTGAATTCTAAGGATGAGTGCCCTCTAGTGGAATTCCATGGCAAAAGCAGGCAGAATCAATACTGATTAAAGTAACTCAAGGGACTCGTGAGACTCGATTCCGCTCACTGATTGATTCAGAAGGATTTGAATCCTTAAACGGATTCGGATTTTCTTCATCTCTAATATGTAACCATTTTTAATGAAGACATCAATAGCGACACGGTTTATTTATTCATTAAAGTAAATACATGTAGATTGTTCTAAGTTATTTATTTTAACAAATTTATCTACTTAAATTTGTAAATACATTGGAATTAATTACAAGACACAGTACTTTTTTAGACGTAGTACTAGATTTTCCCAGCTGTATGTGGTTCTTCTCTAAACTGTTACCACAGAGTTAAAAGTAAACAACAAGGTCTTTGGATGTGGTCGAATTCAATTTTCCATTCACTTCAACTAGGAGACCCAAATCAGTTCCAGCATAACAATGTGCATAAAACCAGCTCCATGAAGATATGACATACATGGGTTGGAGTGAAAGATCTTGAATGGCCTGCTATAGAGCTCTGACCTCATCCCTATTGAACACTCTTGGGACGAATTAGAAAACTGACTGCACTATGAAGATGTGCTTTACATGTGTTATGTATCCACTTCAGAATAGCAGTTTTTCTAAAATGTAGAAAAAAAAGACATTACACAATAAACTATATTGAAAGAGATAAATAAACTGTATAAAAACTGTATTACTGTACACCACTGTATAAAACCTTATCATCAGCCTGGGCGTTCCTATTTTCCTATTACAGAGCATCTTTTAAAAATGGTGCACAGACTTTTGCATGAACTCTTTTTAAGGTTGCGTTGACCATTTGCGTTGGCTTAGTTGATACATGTTTGTAGAAAAGTAAGAGCAATTTACAGGACTGAATGTATACTCTATGTTCCCAAGGACCTCACCTGTGAGTTTGGAGGGACACCACAGGTTAAGGGTCTCAGGGACACAGAGTCATACTCAAAGGTGCAGTACAAAACTTTCCAAGCTGGTGTGACAGTGTGTAACAGTTTCTTCACACATGCCATTCGATTTCTCAATAAAAAGGGATTGGTTTGAAACAAACACACACACACACACACACACACACACACACACACGCGCACACTCCATATACAGTATTTATTATTATTATTATGGACAATTCAAATGCACGCCTTTGTTGTGTTGGCTTTGTGCTACGCTGTCAATTTGTTTATTTGTCTAGTCGTGTTTTGTTTGTTTTTACTGTATATTGTTGGCAAGTTTGCACATGTGCACTTGATGTAGTGTCCTAGTTTGCTTTGTGTTTTGCATAATTTTTTCTTAAAATATGTTGTTTCACATTGTTTCATTACACTGTGCACTTTACTCCACTTCACATGCCTGAAATCACAATAAGAGCCACTTGACCTCAATCAATATTACTGCATTTTTATTCATTGTTAACTGAGATTAACACTTTCCATATTTTTATTAAAACATACAGCTGACATGTAAATTCAACTTTTAGGTCTATAAAAGGAGATTTATTTTGCTTTTTGTGTTAAATAATAAATAATTTAAAACATAAAGATTTTTTTTTCACTAAAGTCTAGAAGTTAAGTATGAAAAGCAGTAATGACACTATTCGTCTGTAAAAGTACAATACATTGTTGTTAATGTTTTCAGGATCCAGGTGTTCTTGTTTTGTTTTGTTTTTATGTATACTCTGTTTTACCACTAGATGTCGCCATTGTGTCCCTGTGTCCCTTATTAGTTACACGTTGTTTCCATCTGTATTTAATCTCCCCCAGTATCTTTAAGATCTACTTTTGTCCCTGTTCCTTGCTGGTTGGTTGATTTTATGTAACCGAAGTGCTTTAGAAAATTTCATTTTACACTTTTGAGTTATGGATTGTCTATAATATAATTATAATTCTATAATTTACATATGCCATTTCCAACATTAGTTTTAATATGTAAATTGCATACTAATTTAAATGCTTTTTAAGTTGCAAAATGAAAATGTATTGCCAAATTGATTTCACACGTGTAATGGCCAAGCAAAAATGGTAGCAAAATTTAAATGTTATTTGTCCTAAATGCATTTGGACTCGTAGTTAGGACATTTAGGATTGCATTTTCATCATGATATTTGTAGCAGAATTCTGTGTGTATTTCAAAATGCATTCTGAGCAAAAAAGTTAGCAAAATGGTGATTTAAATGTCTTTTTTGAATGCATTGACACACAGATGTAAGATATTTGAAAAATGCATCTTCAATTCAGAGCCGATATGATATTACAGTAAATTACTGGATATGGTAACAGTACTATACAGTAAGTGTTGATTACACTGAATAGCCCTGTAAATATACAGTAAGTGACAGAATTACAGATTTCCAAAGATTTACGCAGAAACATTGCTGACTTAACAACAATATGGAGAAAATTAATAGAAAACACTTTATCACTATCTGGAGGAATTTCTCTCTCCAGGCTTCCACAAAAAGTAATTTAAGATTTTTTAAAATATTCTAACATTGTACATGTATTATAGAATATTGTGCAGTTTTTCTTTCGGTAGTATTTAGCAGTGACTCTGAGTAATCAAATGAACTGAGAGGAAAACTCACTCACTTTTGTTGAATCTTATTAAAAAAATGATATTCAACATAATGAAATATAACAACTAAAAAAAGTTTTCCTATTCTGTATATGAAGGAATCAAGGCAATAATAATAATGAAAAACCTATCAAATATAATAAAAACCATTCTATACACATTACACACACACCCATAACTCATTCTCACACTTCTCTTACTAGTTCCTTATAGCAACTTTCCATTGATCTAATTATTAATGCTGCACATTTAACCGCAGATTGTTGTTGCATAACAAAGTGTTTTTCTACATTATTATACTCCTCTTGCACATTAGGAGGAAGACAAACACACCAGCTGTTTTGTTTTTTAATGTGCTTTACATAAAATTAATTGTATTAGTGACCTTTGACAAAAAGACATTTAAGTGATTAGTGAATTGGGGGGTGGGGGGTGGGGGGGTTTGGGGGGAACACGTAGCTCAGCTGAGAGAAGGGTGTGGTCGGAGATTCTGGTATTTCTCAATGAGCGTTACATAAGTTTATTATAAGTAATACGTTTATTATAAGTGTCCTGTAAGTGTGTATAATATGTGCCATGCACTTTGGAAGTGTTTGCTTAGAGGCTCAAAGTGATTAATCATTGCATTTCTTTTCTGAATTAAGTACGTTAGCGAGCGCAAGGAATTTCTCAATTCAATAATCATTTAAAATAAATAATTTCACTCACCCTGTAAACATCTGTTGTATTATTAGATCAATACAGATACATTTTCTGGCCATTCTGTTTAATAAAAACAATTTATTCCAAAATATTTAAAAAAAATTAAGAAAATATTTGGCAAGCAATTTTTTATGCTCTGAAAGCCCAAAGCTGGTGCTGATTTTCACTGAAAAGCTTGTGAAGATGTGCAGATCGATTTAGTTTGCTGTAGTTTCTACTCCAAGTTGGTCATTACCTGGTGTGCATTAAACGGCTATATGGATAGTGAGGGGGAAAAACTAGCCTGTTTCAAGTCATCTAGAATCTAGAAGAAATCTAAAGTAGACCTCAATCTTGACTTTACATACAGTACAGCAGAACCAGCAGTTACACTCTAATTGTAAATCTGCCTGTCAAATAGCCTTTCATGAGCTTTACATGCTAACAAACAAATACATGCATTCATGGAGGCAGCCATATTTTTGTGTTTTCCATTTTGCATGTTAAAGGTCCTGAGGTGGGAAGGCACCACAAACACAGCATCAGTCCACATTAGGTTAGGATCAGTAGAGGTGATGACACCGCAGGGAAAGATAGAAGGGTGTACAGTTTACTCCAGGCTGATTAAGATGCAAAACCATACAACCAACTACCTCAACCTGTAGTGCACAAAGGAAACAAGTCCCAAAAATCTGGAATAATCCTACTGTAGATCTTCACCATATCACAATATCTATAACATCAAGGTTGTTCCATAAAACTTGTGTTGTTTTTTACATAAACAACAAGATTTTTTACATAACGATCATGGCAACTAAGCTAAAAAAAAAGAGATAGATCAAAAAAACATGTCATACAATCTTCACAAGGTATCAAGGGGCCCAGCAGTAGCAGTTTGGTGGTGCTGATATGTGAATTCTTGGTCTGCTGACCAGATGTTCATCATCTGATCCACTGATCTACCACTTCCCACAGCCATATACCTCCAGCCATATACTATTAACACAGAAAAATCAAGGTACAGGTATGCACCTGAGAGTACACATTCTTTGACGCTCCAGCTGTACCCTAGTAAAGTACAGCAATATGCCTGGTACTTTATGAAGGTACAACAAATGTACCAATGTTCAGAAGCATAGGTTTATATAGCCTATAGATCTTTTTTTTGGTGTGAACATTTTGCTTTTTAATAAAAGTCGTTTTTCCCATCAATTATGTGTCTTTTACACTTTACACACTACCTCCTGAAACACCTGACTTACACCATTAGTGCTGTGAGCACATTTCTGTTCTCTGCATTAATCCACTTAGGGTATATATATATATATATATATATATATATATATATATATATATATATATATATATATGGTAAAATACATACAGTATGGTTCATAATTCTACAGAAGTACTTGAAGTCTAGCAATATAAATAAAGGTTTATTTACAAAAAAAATGGAAGTTCTCAAAGACATTTGTCTTGACATATCAACAGTAAAATATCTGGTGTTCTGTCTTGTATACTGTGGCAATTTATCCAGACAGGAGATCAGTAGTCCCAGAAAACCTGTCCTGTACATATCTATTGTTTGGCATAGCACAGCTATCAAATTAATAGCAAGCATCCATCGAAGAAAGTTCAGACCAGCAATGTTTATAAGAACAATTAAATCATGACATTTATACATTATTTATCACCTAACTAGTAACTTGCCTATCTTGCTATTCAGATTTAGTAGTAGTAGTAATAATATCACAAAGTTTGCTATAACCATAGTGATAAGGTAGTTTGCTTTAATTTTTTTTGACTCTACGCAGCCACAACTGGACATCACATCCTGTATTAATAAATACCCCAAACTATAAGTGGTTATTTTTTTCTATTGCAACAGGATGATGAGATATTTTCTATTCAACTTGCTCTAAATCTTATATTTGCTCAAAAAATTGTTTTTTTTTTTTTTTGCAGGAATGTTTATCTGCTCTCATGCCTTCCTTCAACTTGCAGCATGATTGAATAGGAGGAAAATATATCTAGCCATTACCTGGTGTTTTTTTTTTCTTTTCACTTCATAAACACTCCACCGCTGACACTTCCCTAAGGATTATTCAAGCATGTGTTGGCAGTTGAGAAAAAAAATGGCAGGTGTGAAGGAAGCACCCTAAGAGAGCAAGAGCAATACTAAACAGCGGCAGCAGCAATCATCTTCAAAAGTTGCATTTCTGTTTAAGATCAGACAAGCTGTTCACACTCAACAAAACACCTGTAGTGGAAATAACCATGACAACATGTGAAATTTCACACACCAACATGCACTTGGTTATGCTGGAGTTCACACCCTGTGAAAGAAATCAATCACCATGATCATGTCTATTGCCTACAACATGCACTAATTAGATCTTGGTTTGACATGCATATTTGGGCATTTGCAAAAGATTTTTAAAACATTACTATCTTTCTCAGAATTTGCCCTCATGAGCACTTGTGTTCCCAATAGAACCCAATATCAGCATGTTCTCATCCCCAATAAACATCTTTATTACACCTATAATATACAATATACAACCTATAAAGTTCTCACTACTGCTTTAAATCCAAATGAAACAGAACGATGGATTTCAAGATGCTTTTCATGATACTGGTGTCTGGAATAATCAATGCATTTATACTTTTATATAGTTTTTTTAACCAAGAAAGTAATCAGGAAACATGACCTCATTTCTACATATCCCATTTAAGGTACTGCATGACTACTGTGTGACTTCTGTATAACTACTGTTCTTGTAAACGGTGTACTGTCTACAACAGGGGTACCCAAACCTTTTTCTGTGAGGGCCACATCATTTTATCCTTTCTTTAATGGTGGGGTCAGATCGGTCTGTAACAGACAATGACATGTGCCAGAGTGACTACCAGTATTACTGTGAAGATTTGATTGAGATTTTAAATGTATTTATTATGCCTAATACTAGATTAGTTTACTATTTTGTTATGCTCTATTCAGACAAATGAGCTTTATTTTGCAAGAGATATATAGCCTATTAAATGCGGCCTGGGTTCGATCCCCGGTCAGGGAACCAACCCCAGCCATTAGGGTTGCACAAGCCTTAGTGCCGGTCCCAAGCCCTGATAAATGGGGAGGGTTGCGTTAGGAAGGGCATCCAGCGTAAAAACATGTGCCAAATCGAACATGTGGATGGTCCGCTGTGGCGACCCCTAATGGGAGAAGCCGAAAGAAAGTTTATATAGCCTATTAAATGTGCATTATTACTATCATACTGACATTTTTTTATATTCATTGCATTTCACAATCAGTTTAGCTACCTGAAAGTTGCTTGAATGGATTCATAGTGTATGCGCAAATTTGATTTTTTGATAGCACAGACACTGTTTCTTGACAGATGAGACAAACAGCCATTTCTTTGCATTGTAGAAAAAAAATACTTTTGGTTAAATACCCGGCATTCTAAATTAACTACTCTCTTTAAAAAACTTTTGGCCATTTTTTTTTTATCTCTGTGAATTTTCGAATGCTGTAGCATCTGCTTGAGCGTGTATTATGTTGAATGTACCATTCTGTTGGTTGGTTTATGAATCTAACAAAATAATTAATAACTAAAGGAAATTTTAGTTTGAAAGCCAATTTTTATTATCAAATACAGGTATGATAGAAGTAAAACATATATTTAAAATTAAATTTTCAAAATGTGTCTCTGGCATTGTTTAGAGGACTGTTCCAAATGTGGGAAAGGGCCATATTCGGCCCATGGGACATAATTTGGGGACACCGGGATTACAATATATTTATTAGCAGAGTGAATTATCAGGATACGCTATGCACCCTTGTGACATGCCTAATATTATTTTAATTAGTTTAGAACATTCAGATTTTTCTGGGGCTATTACAGGACAGATGAAACAGGGACATCAGGGACTTGTGTGGACATGAAAAGAAACAGACACACACTTGGATGGTGACTGGGCAAGAATTAGCCAATACAACACCAAATTAATGAGACTGATGCAGTAAGACCAAAGACCAGGCAAATTTCTGTCTGGCTGTAGATTATTTCATAATTATTCAGATCCCTGACTGATCTCCCTGAAAATGGACTAATAGATCAGCTCCAATAAATAGTTTTTATCCAGTTACATTGTCGTAGATGATTACAGGAATGCTTGGCCAGTTGTACAGAAGGCACAAGTGCTCATTCCATTTGCAAGATATCATATAAAGTGATAGGTCATGTGACAATATCACTGTCTTATGATTTATTGTAAACAATAGATCACACTAAGACAAATGCATACAAATGTCATTCATATTCAATAACAGAGTGACTAACAGCTGAGCAGTTAAGGTTTTAGGCTTTTGCTTAAGTGGCCAGCTTGGTGTCGCTGGGATTTAAACTTGTGACCTTCTGATCCACAGTCCAATCCAATTATATAAAATGGCTCAGTTTTGGCTGCATTTAAAAAAAATTGGTGTGCAGGGAGAAGACCAGAGGGGACTGCACCATTTTGGAGCCCATGTGAATCTTGACAATTGACCTCATTTTACATGCCAAATTATTACACTAAAATTAGGAACGACACTGAAAACTGAAAGTGAACCCGAACCATAGCTCATAAAACATGCTTTAGAAGTGGTGGAACATGAAAATGGTTCATTTGGCAAATCCTGGCTTTACCAAACCTACCTACTAACAATTACTTCTTTTTGTGACAGGTCTTTACCATATGTGCAGATTCCACAGAGAATCTGAATAACTCTCATGTCAAGTGGATTGTGGCAAGCAACAACTTTTGATGTAAATCAAGACAGCAATAAATTGACCCAATGTGTTCAAGCCCAGGAGTGAGGTGTCAGTGATCAACCAATATCTAGAGTTCCCTCACCAAGCATTTGTCATTGGGCAGTGTGCATCTGGATATAGTACATTTAGTGACCAGTGCATTTCTTTATGTTCATTTCTGTAGAATTAATTTTTTTGTCACCCATTTGCAGTTGATGTGACATACTGGGTAGATGGCTATTATAATGGAATTGTATTACTTTGTTGGTCCAAGCGTTTGGGACAGGGTAGAATAGCCCTTCTTAGCTGATTTTTATGTATAAAGCAACCCTACTTCCGGACATCTCCTTCATGTTTTCTGCGTGTAAGTATGTTCTCTTTATTCTTAATCAGCTAATTGCCAGTGGTAATAGTATTTTCTTTATGGTAGCATTGTTCAGATCTGGATAGTCAACTTTGCAACAAGCAGCTGTTTTTGTTTGTTCCTGTGTTTTCTTTTTTTTTTTTTTTCCTTATTCTCGTTTCATGCTATTTGTTTCGTTCAGTGCAGCTGTTCCTCGTCCAAGCACAGTCATGCATCACATCTAGCTTGCTAGAATATTAACGCCCCCTATGTTATGTTACATTCAAGCGTAGTTGCGCATAATTTCAAGTGAACTAGTATATTAAATTACCAAAAAGAAACTAACCATGTTAGATACATTTCCATTTCAAACATCATTACAGACCAGCCTTTTTACCCGATTGTTGGTCTACTTTGTAAATCGGTGAACTGAACCACAAAATGTCCCAGTAGGGCAATGATCACTGGTAATCAGGTCTTCTACAATAGTTTCCTTTGCGCTTTTCCATTAAGGAGTGAAGAATGGAGGATAAAATTAAAAGTTCTTTCTAATTAATACTATGCATTTTGTTTATTGTCTTTTGTGCATTGGGTTTTTTTGGTTGTTTGTTTTTTAAACTGGAGAATTATTTTCAAGTCATATTATAGCATAGTCCTTTAGGCAGAGTCCTGGATGCATTGTGCACTGAGAAATAATTATAAATAGGCATGCTGAGAATGGTACTTCCTATCTCTAGTCTCATATGATACTTCTTCCAAAAGCTTATCCCATTTAATGCAACTCTTAATGGACCAGCTGGCAAAGTTTTCTCACTGTCTTGTGACTGTGTGAAGAAGGAAGCAGAGCATTTTGGGGAAAGAAATGCTAGAGATGCTGATGGAAAACAGAAATCTGATGTATTTGTGAAATAAAAGGACTAAAGCGTGTTAAATGAGTGGATGGATGTAGAGGTGAAAACCATGTTTAATACTCGAATTTTGAACTGAGGCAATACACGCATCCATGTTTGGCAGGGCAAATGAACCACTTTCCATTAATGATTTACCCTTCTGATTTTTCGAGCCATCTGCAAGGTTTCTAACAGAAAAATAGTTATACAGACAAGTAAAGAGCAAATAAAAATAATACCTGTGAATAATTTATTTGTCACATGGAATGTACAGTACTGTAAGAGATTTAGGCAGGTGTAAAGAAATGCTATAAAGTAAAATCCTTTTAAAAATATATATTTTAATTTATTTTTATCAATTTACAAATTGCACAGTGGGCAAACAGAAGAAGATCTAATTCAAATCAGTGTTTGGTGTGAACACCTTTTGGCTTTCAGTTCTTACATTTGCACTCTTTATATACTTGCAAAATGTTAAGGATTTTGTAGGATCAGTGTCAAGTGTATGATTAACCAATTATACCAAGCAGGTTCTAATGATCACCAATTTCATATGTAGGTTCAAACACAGTCCTTAATTGAAACAGAAACAGCTGTGTGGGAGAATTAAACCTGGGTGAGAAACAAACTCTGCTACTAAGGTGAGGTTGTGGAAGACAGTTTCATGTCACGTTATACACCATAGCAAGACACAAGGTAGTTTTACTGCATCAGCAAGGTCTCTCCCTGACAAAGATTTCAAAACAGACTTGGGTTTTAAGATGTGATGTTCAAACTATTCTGAAGTAGCACAAAGAAGCGGGTAATGTTGAGGACTGTAGAAGCAGTGGTTGGCCAAGGACACTTAATGTAGCAGATGAAAGACGCATATTGCTTACTTTACTTCAACATCAAAAGGTGTCCGGTAGTGTCATCAACAAAGAACTGGCAGAAACCAGAAGTGGGGCCCAGGTACAATCATTTACTGTCTAGGAAGTCTAGCTAGAAATGGTTGTCATGAAAAAAATGCAGCCAGAAGCCATACCTCCAACATGGAAACAAAGCTAAGCGACTCAACTGCATAAAAACAATGGAAGCAGGTGCTCCTGACTGATGAGTTTAAATCTGAAATATTTGGCTATAGCAGAAGGCAGCATGGTACGTATAAGAGTGGAGGTAGGTGCACACAGGTGGACTATGTGCTATGCAGGAGATGCAACCTGAAGGAGATTGGAGACTGTAAGGTGTTGGCAGGGGACAGTGTAGCTAGACAGCATCAGATGGTGGTCTGTAGGATGGTTGTGGAGGCGAAGAAGAAGAGGAGGAGAGTGAGGACTGAATGAAGAATAAGATGGTGGAAACTGAAGGAGGAAGAGTGTAGTGTGATGTTCAGGGAAGAGGTCAGTGAGAGGCTCAGTGGTGTTAAGGAGGTGTTGGATGATTGGGCAACTACTGCAGGAGTGATGAGGGAGGCCAGGCTGAGAGAAGAGGTGACCATCTGTGAGCAACAGTATGGTTTAATGCCGAGGAAGAGCACCACAGATGCCTTATTTGCTTTAAGAATGTTGATGGAGAAGTATAGAGAAGGACAGAAGGAATTGCATTGTGTATTTGTGGATTTAGAGAAGGCCTACGACAGGGTGCCAAGAGAGGAGTTGTGGTATTGTATGAGGAAGTCAGGTGTGTCAGAGAAGTATGTGAGGGTGGTGCAGGACATGTATGAGAACAGTGTGACAGCAGTGAAGTGTGCAGTAGGTACGACAGACTGGTTTAGGGTGAAGGTTGGACTGCATCAAGGATCGGCCCTGAGCCCTTTCCTGTTTGCAGTGGTGATGGACAGGTTGACGGACGAGGTCAGACAGGAGTCTCCCTGGACTATGATGTGAGAAGAGTGACAGAAGTGATTTGTGATAGTAGGGTATCTGCAAAAATGAAAGGGAAAGTTTATAGGACTGTGGTGAGACCTGCGATGTTGTATGGATTAGAGACAGTGGCATTGAGTAAAAGACAGGAGATGGAGCTGGAGGTAGCAGAGCTGAAGATGTTGAGGTTTTCGTTGGGAGTGACGAGGATGGATAAGATTAGAAATGAGTTTATTAGAGGGACAGCGCATGTAGGATGTTTTGGTGACAAGGTGAGGCAGGCGAGATTGAGATGGTTTGGACATGTGCATAGGAGGGACATGATTTATATTGGTAGAAGAATGCTGAGGAGGGAGCCACCAGGAGGTAGGAAAAGAGGAAGGCCAAGAAGGAGGTTCATGGATGTGGTGAGGGAAGACATGCAGGTAGTTGGTGTAAAAGAGGCAGATGTGGAGGACAGGGTGGTATGGAGACGGATGATCCGCTGTGGTGACCCCTAATGGGAGCAGCCGAAGAAGAAGAAGAAGAAGAAGAAGAAGAAGGCAGCATGTTTGAAGAACATTTCAGAGTGATACAATAGGAGTGTCTGCAGGCAACAGTGAAGCCTGGTGAAGGTTCCTTGCAAGTTTGGGGCTGCAATTCTGCAAATGGTTTGGAGGTTTGGTCAGAATGAATAGCCTCAATGCTGAGAAATATAAGCAGATACTTATTAATCATGCAATACCATCAGGGAGTTGTCTGATTGGCCCTAAATTGATTCTGCAGCAGGACAATAACTCCAAACATTCAGCTAATGTCATGAAGAACTATCTTGAGCACAGAGTAACTAGAAGTCCTGAAAGTGAAAGTTTTGGAACCTACAGAATCCAGGTCTCAACATCATCTCACACAAATTTGTCTGGGATTACATAAAGAGACACAAGGATTTGAGGCAGCCTTCATCCACAGAAGATTTGTGGTTAGTTCCTTCAAAAAAAAGTTGTTTGAAACAACCTACCTGCCGAGTTCCTTCAAAAAGCTGAGTATCTAGAAGATTTGATGATGTTTTGCTGGCAAAGGGTGGTCACACCAAACATTGATTTGACTTGGATTTCTATTCTACTCATTTACTTTCTATTTTGTTCATTAATAAAAATAAACTATTTGTAGTTTTGAAAGCATTACTACTTCACAGCATTTTTTTCAAACCTGCCTAAAACATTTGCACAGTACTGTATGTATAAAGGATGGTTTTGTGTCTTGTATTAACCCTAGTTAATTATCATGCTAGTCTGAGGTGCAGTTTTAATAATTTGACACATAATACTGTCTGGTGGAATACATAAGTGAGAATGATCTATAATGACTTATAAAACAGAATGAAAGAATGAAAATCCCACCCTGGGTCCAGAGTAAAAAGGTTCTTTGAAACTTCTACTTCTTCCCCTGTTGCAGGCCAGGGTATTAGATAGTGTGTGGATTGTTTGTTGTGGGTTTTCCCTTGAACAGAAATTCTTTGTGCACCAGTAGTATCACGAAAAAACTTTTGATTCATAGAAATAAAATATTGATTCTATACTTACCTCGTGCTCAGTCCATGTGATCTGATCTTGTGTAGTTTTCTGTGAAGCAAATAGAAAAAAATGATAGTATTACATACAAAGCTTTGATAGTTCCCTAAAGTGCCATGGATCCCTATTGATTCCATCAGCAGTGGCTTGTGACCAAAAATCATGATTGGGCCATGTGTCAATTAGCATGAGCCGAAATCATTCTTTTCAACTGCTTTTTAAAAAAAAATCACGCCATGGGCCACGGGTGTTGTGGCGAGTTGGAATCAGAAGATTTATCCACCATTATTTACTCTCAAAATGGTAAAATTTAAACTGACGCTAACCTGTATGTTGGTGATAAGTAGATACCACCAAGCGGCAATCATTTACATTTACTTCATTACTGTCCACCACTGATCACAGGACACTTCTAAATGAATGAAAGCAATATTTAGCAACTTTTTCTGATAGCTTGCTGAAACCACAATATGTCACACAAACATTTAGGGTTTGGACAGTAACATAATCATTAATATTGCTTACACATTTGATATTTGATACTCATAGGAATGAATGAAGGCAGGAAAAATGATCGCTCAGTCAACTTTTTCCTCAAACCATTGACAAGTTTCTTTACAGAGGAGCTCATGAGCCTTAAAGGCAAATACTAGTTTTCAATGATGGTGCCCTAAACAGTTCTAAAAACCCCATCCAAGATGTTTCTTCTCTAGAAACAAATTAGCAAGTTAATGTAAAATACAATACAGTACACAAAAGTGATCTGCATGATCTGTATGGAGCACCCAGTAAACCAACTTCAGCACAAGTGAAACCAGACTCTGCATAATGGTTAACATAAGCTAAATATTATCTACCAGAGATGGGAAGTAATGAAGTACAAATACTTCAGACAGAGGGAGTCAGCAATGTAAACATGACTTAGAACAGAGACATTTCTGATCACCTGAACATCATCATCTTTTTTTCTGTTTGTGTTCTATATGGTGGATGTTCAGCCTGGATACATTCATTAGATAACAACATTTGAAATTATTTTGTATTAATATATTAATATGATGTGAGGTCCAATTACCAGTGTGACACTAAAACAGGTAGTAGTAATGACTACTTTTTACTTAAGTACATGTCAGAGCCCAAACTTCTTTACTTTAACTTAAATGAGAAAGTGGTTAGTACTTCAACTTTTACCAGAGTCTTTTAAAACATGAGTATCTGTTCCTCTACTTGAGTAAAAGACGTGTGTACTTTGTTTTGCCATGCTTCTATTCAATTCAATTCATTTTTATTTGTATTGTGCTTTTAACAATGAACATTGTCTCAAAGCAGCTTTACACAGATAATGTGGTGACAAAAAATGAAGATGTTCTTTATAATTGTGAGTTTGTCCCTGATGAGTGAGCCGGTGGCGACTGTGGCAAGGAAAAACTCCCCGAGATGGCATAAGGAAGAAACCTTGAGAGGAACTCAAGAGGGAATCCATCCTCATCTGGGTTGCACCGATTGTCCATTATTTGCAGATATACAATGTTACGTGGTGCAGTGATGGTGATCAGAAGCAAACTGTAGTCCTGAGTCAGTGTAGGAGACTGTTGACATTAACTACAGTCCAAATCCATCCTCAAAGCGCCCATTCTTACTCCGGAATTTTATGCAACCACCCAAGGTGTTGATGAGAAACCGTCCCCAGCTGCATATATCAACATTTTACATCAACATATAATTTTGAAAGACATACTGTATATTAAAAAGCAAAATCTTAATCTATAAGTGGCCACACCAGTAAGAAATATGTAGTAGTAACACGAAAAAGCTTGTCTGGGGCTAGTTTTGACAGCACTATTGATGTTCTCAAAGATGCAACGCAAGATCTGAGAGAGAAGATAACACTGATTCCCTCCACCCCATGACTGTGAAAACAGAACTGCTATAGCAACAACCTTGAAGGCACCAGCTGTGCGTTCAAGAAGCATGAGACAAAAAACACGCTATCAAAACCACGTCTGATTACTAACAGCACACACACACACACACACACACACACACACACACACACACACACAGCTGTCCCTTAAAGGGCAATTAAATCAAGATACTAGCCAATGGTTAATTGATTGGCTTTCTGTTACAAATAACTGAATAAAACTCTCAACTGCATGGTTTTGGTCAAATCTTCGCAGCTTCGATTCTGTCTTCAAAATTAGAGGCAGGGAAGGGTTTTAGACTCGGTGCTCTTTCATCACACGTAGCATTATGTAAGCTTTTGCAGCAGCATAGACCTGATTCTGCAGTGAATATAGATATCAAACTGTGAAACAATCCAATCTTCAGCCATATCTGATTCATTAATTAGGGTGAAATAAACGAATGCCAGTAATAACCATATTTGGCTAGAAAAATCCATAACCAATGTAAACCCATGTATTCTCAGGTCAGGGCCAGAGCCAGTTTGCTTGGTATTTAACTAAAAGTTTCTAATAAATAAATAAATCAACATATATGTAAATATATAGATAAAGCATCATTTCACATGACTGTGGCAAATTGACACTGTATTAGGTCATTCCATCTCCAGTGGTCCAGTATAGATTGCTTTACCCTTTAATATATTTACATTTTTTGTGTGAATACCTCTATGTTTTCCATTAATAACCCCTTTTTTATTTTACTTAGTTTAACCATCTTTATGTCATGGATAAATACAACATTTAAGGACCCATAACTGAACTGCACTCCTCAACAATCTTAATGACCTCACTCCTCAATGATTGAACTGTAATGAATAGACATTCAGTGACACCCAGATGAGGATGGGTTCCTTTGAGTCCGGTTCCTCTCAAGGTTTCTTCCTTATACCATCTCAGGGAGTTTTTCTTTGCAACTGTCACTATTGGCTTGCTCATTTGAGATAAACCTATAAGGCATAAACGTATAGAAAAAGGTATACACATTTTATAACCAATTTATCTCTGTCAAGTTGCTTTGGGACAATATCCATTGTTGAATGCGCTACACAAACAAAAGTAAATTGAACAACAAAAAAACAAAATTGCAATATTTTTGATTATACAGCTGATTCCATATTTCTGTAAAATCTATTTACACATAACTTTACACAAAACACATATAGGAAGCTGAGTTTGGAGCTACAGAAGTTTGGAACTCTGCAAATATAAAGAACCCTGTGATGCTTGCCTGCTGTTGCCAGTATCAAATACAGAGTCAGAGTTACAGAGCTTGGACTGTAGTGTATAGTAGAAATCTAAATAAACCTACTTCATTAATTCACATTGATAATGATAATAAATATGTCATAACATAACATAATAATACTAAGAATATTTTAGACTCATTGGCAAGCATAAGCTATTGAATGTCCATCAAAACATGTATTTCTGTAAAGTACTGTTCAGCTTTACTATTAATAAAAATGTATTATCATCAGCTCTGTAATCGGTGGAATCTCAAACTCAAAATTTCTACATGCTACTACTGGGGCCTTATTTAAATGCAAATGTCAGTCTTATATCTGAGCCCCTACAAGAGATATTCAACCAACATGGACTAATTAAACAATTTGCAAGTCTTAAACCTGAATTGTTCTGCATGCACAATATATTTACCTCTTTTAAATACCGCTTTCAATATTAAGACAGAGACTCAAATTCATCTCTTTGTAATTTGACCCTAAAAATGGAACTGATTTTTACTTTTCAGCATTACATTAAATGTACTCTAGAGATTTAGCTTTTGATGTTGGAGCTAGGACCACCCTGAGCCGAGATACTGAGGTTTCCGTAAACTAAAACCATGACGCAAAGATGCTCAAGGTTAAGGCAAATGAATTTTTTTTACCTCTATGTATTCTGAGATTTTGCAACCAACTCCTCAATTGTTGCATTATTTGAGACCACTTGAAGTTTTTGTACAATCCTGAAATCTTTTTTTTATCCTTAGCACTAAAAAGGCTGTGGATCCAAGCAGACATGAGAGAACATCTTGATTTTTTCATTCATTTATTTATTTTTTTTTATTTTATTACTGAGCTCAGGACAATGCTTGGCAAAGACAAGTAGAAATTCTCTGAAGGGTTTTTCTTTTGGCTTCTCTCATTGAGGGTCGCCACAGCGGACCATCCGCATGTTTGATTTGGCACGTTTTTATGCTGGATGCCCTTCCTAACGCAAGTCTCCCCATTTATCCGGGCTTGGGACCGGCACTAAGGCTTGTGCAACCCTAATGGCTGGGGTTGGTTCCCTGACTGGGGATTGAACCCGGGCCGCAGCGGTGAGAGCGCCGCATCTTAACCACTAGACCACCAGAGATTTGACTAAAATGGTTATATAGGATTCAAACTCCCCTTGAAGAAATATTCCAACAACATTTTAGGACTATTCAAACTATGCACAAGAGTAAACCTAGTTGAAGCAAACAGGGCCATTTCTTATCATGGACAAATATGGCCCCATTTTACAAATACAAAGACTAATAATATATAAAAAGGAGCAATGTCCCTCTAACAGGACATGTGGATGGTCAAGCTTCTGTCTTTGGTTTTACAGCCCCAGATGCTTAGTAATATTTTGGAATGTAACTGTTTTACAGGCTCTGGGAATTGAGCCAATCGGTACTGTTGTCAAGGACACTCCTCGGATACACTCCGCAGTGACACACCTCTGTATTATGTCATGACACAAGCTGCTCAGCAGAACATTACCGATATCCAAGCTCTCTCTATTCCCATTGATTTTTTTGACAAAACAATATGTAGGTCTGGAGTGGGTCGTTCAGTCCTACTCTCCTGGCAAAAAGCAAAAAGCAAAAGCAAACTCTATGCTTTTAACGGGCTAAAAGCCGATCATTGATCAGAAAATGAACAATGTAAGAATTAAACAAATGCATTCACATAAAAATGTGTTTATTTTCGCTTTAGTGAACAGTTTGGGAAAAATCTAGAAACATTCCTGAATATAATCTTAATGTAGGTAAAAACAGAGTCATGCTCATGATTAAAGTATTTGATACAAAATTACCTCTACAGCAAAAACACCAGACAAAGTTGAAGATCTGGCAGATTTATCTGGTCAATTTTATTAATTTGAAGACGTTTTTTGTTGTTGCATTTGAATCCTCCACCGATGTTCCTTTATTTGTCTTTTTCTGTATGTAATTACTTTCTTTTACCCAAAACATTTTCTAAGAAGGCATTTTGGATTGGATTTGATTTCTACACTTTTTTTTTTTTTTTACTTTTTTGTCGTTTGTTCGCCTTGAATCAGAGGTTTCTATAGGAACAATAATGTTTTAGAGCATGCACGTTTCTAAAGACGTGGGTTTTCTTTGCAATTAGAGCTGCTCTCAAAAGCACGCTGTTATAAAGAATGAATCAAGAGGTCTTTAAAGAACATTTTGAAAATGAAATTGCTTTTTATATGTTTCTGCTGTTGTCCAATAAGTCAATCATCATCATCGTGGGTGAAAAACATGGGACTAGCTTGGAACACAGATAGTTGACTTGAATGGGGTGGGTAATGAATATCAAATGGCCACAATAAGGGTCACTGAAGCAGTTAAAAACATTTGGGCAAATGGATGTGATGCAGGAATGACTAATACATTTATGACCTCTCTAAAATGTTTTCCCATTGAAATTCTACTCAAGCATTATTGACACAAGCATTTTGTTTATAACATCACCATTTTAGCCAAGTGTGCATATGCATAGTGCATAGATTAGTGTATGCACTATTGTACACAAATTTTAACATTAGGTTAATGAACTATACTGCCATTACTGAAGAAAAAGAGCAATTATAATAATATCTTTTTTAAAAAAAAAAAGGGCAACATAAAATTAAGATCAACATCTGTTCATTAGCAGGTCTTAAAATGAGGTAAATACAACCTCATATAAACAACACATGACATATTACACTTTGTCATTTTTTATTAATAGAATAAAATAGATAGAAAAGCCATGTGTAAAAAACTAAGAAAACATCTACTTCTTTCATAGAATTTAAGAGGCTAAGTAGCAGCCAGGCACTGAGGGTTCCCTGGTGGTCTAGTGGTTAGGATGCCACGCTCTCACTGCTGCGGCCCGGGTTCGATCCCCGGTAAGTGAACCAACCCCAGCCACTCTTAGTGCCGGTCCCAAGCCCAGGTAAATGGGGAGGGTTGTGTTGGAAAGGGCATCCAGTGTAAAAACATGTGCAAAATCAAACATGCGGATGATTTGCTGTGGCGACCCTAACTGGGAGAAGCCGAAAGTATGTACGTGTGTATAGCAGCCAGGTACTGCTAATTAAATGCTCTTGATTAATTGTTCAGCAGCAAGTGTTTGCTGGTCTGAAACATTTAGGTGTGTGTTAACACAATGCTGAAAAAGAAAAGATATCAGAATTAATTTTAGATTTGGGAAAGGGTTATAAGGCCAATTTCCTTACCATTCAAAATCCACCATTCTACACTGAGGAACATTCTTCACAAGTGAAAAACATTCAAAATAGTTGCAAAGGAGTGGACATCCCAGCAAATTTACCCCAAGGTCAAATTGCTAAATCTCAGACTTTACAGGGCTCGGTTAACATGTTAAATGTTAAAGTTCATAGCAGTACAATAAAAGAAAAAACAGAACAAGTTTAGAAGGATTGCCAGGAGAAAGCCTCTTCTCTCTAAAAAATGAACATAGCAGCATAGCAGCATTGCTTAGGTTTGCAAGGTTCCATCTGAACAAACCACAAGACCTCTGGAACAATGTTTTTTAGATAGATGTTAGATTTTTATCATGCTCAAACAAAAACATAATTCTTGGAGAGGTTTTCCCATGCAATCTGTGATGCCCGTAGTGTCTTTTCTGATCAGGGAAGAATCACACAGCACACAGAATAGGGCATACGTTCTTCTTCAGTTTATTGCAAATAATAGACAAGTATTTATACACACTGGAAAACACCTGAGCTAAAATTGTTCCTGATTGGGTAAGAAGACATGGTAACCAGAGATGTGTGAGCCAGACAAAGACTTTCTGTGTACCTTACATACTCACATCGTTAAGATCCTATAGACACTGAACAGACAACATAGGAATGTGTGTTTAGAGAACTAGTGTGAGGCCCATATTAATACTAACAATAGATGAGACCAAAGTTTGGCCATAATGCACAGTGGCACATTTGGTGAACACCAATCACAGCACATCAGCACAAACACCTCATGCCAATTGTTAAGCCTGGTGGTGAAGAGCTGATTCGCGTTTGTTTTGAAGCCATTAGGCCTGGGTAACTTGCAGCCATTGAGTTGGCCATGAACTTCTCTTTATACCAAATTATTCTAGAGAAAAATTGTCTGGCAGATGAAGTTTGGATAAAATCATGTAACAGAAAAATGATCCCAAACACACCAGCAAATCTACAGATAGAGTGAAAAAGAGAATTCTAACCCTAGAATTTTAATGGCCCAGTCAAAGTCCAGACTTTAACCCGACTGAAATGCTGTGGTAGGCCCTTAAGAAAACAAATACCTACAAACCTCAATGAACTGAAGCAACACTGTAAAGAAGAGCGAGCCAAAATTAATCCACAATGATGTGAGAGTGAAAAATGTAATACAGAACAAGATTACTTCAAGTTATTACTGCTTTCTCCATTTCTGCTTTGTTTTTATAAAAATAATAATGACATTAGGTAATATGTCACGTGGTGGTGTTCATCTGAGGTTGTATTTACTTAATTTTAAGACCTGAGATGTACCAGATGATATTTTATGTCTTGATACCTAAAACTATAGAATTCAAATTTTTTACATGCCCGTGTATGTATATAATATACATAAATATGTGGACAAAGATAACTGTCTAAAACTGTATTGTCGAAATGAATATAAATATTTTTCATGTGTTCAAAATGCAGATTTAATTTGAGGATATTACATCCAGGAGTAGAAATTATTGCTTTTTTTTTTACCATTCCTCAGCTGTTTAATGGCAAGTTATGTATTATTCTCTAATTATTGTACTCATAAGCAAATAAGCAAATAAAAGCTCTAGAGTTGGAATTTGGAATATAAATCCAAAAAATCTAGCAGAGAAGCAAGCCTTTTTTTCAGCCTTAGGCTAAATGCACTATGCACTAGTGAGCTTTGGAAAACCAAAAGATATCAAAATCATGAAAAACAACTGTCGTGGATAATTTTTTAGCTAGTGAGAAAAAGCCATTACAAGCAGTGAAAAGTCACCAATGAAAGTCAAAGTCAACAATCACTAGATACATTTACCAAGGTAAATACCGCAAGATGTAAATCATTGGTAAGTCTAACTGTTCTGTAGCGTTCTGTTAAAACATCCTATAGAGATACATTTGTGCAAGAACGAGGGGAAAAAAGGAGTATGGAGAGAGAAAGTAACTCGTGATTTCATGGCATGGACATGTAAAGCCACCACTGGAATTGAGAAAGCAGGGAATTAATTATGTAGTGTAGAGGACTGTAGTATCTGCTCAAATTCACAGTGCTTCTAAATTCACTGGAGTCTACAAATAGAAAATGACCCACAGCATACTCTGAAAGCAACCTAAGGCAAGGCAAATAACTGGACTGTTCTGCAACCAATGACCTGACCTGAATCCAACCTTAAACAACAAGGAAGCTAAGACAGCTGCCGCAAATGCCTGGTGGAGCCTCACCAGAGAGGAAACTTAGTGTGTGTTCATATCTATGGGTTCCAGACTCATTGACTGTAAAATAATTGCAACTAAATATAAAAATGACAGTGTAATTCACATTTATGTTAGTTTATTCAACTGAGTTGGTGAATAAAAGAAAACGATAGCTCATATTCATTAATTAAATTAAACTCATTAAACTGTGGTAAACCTCTACAATAACCATAACATTTTTATTCATTTTTTTATGGAACTGACTGTATCTACTATACAATGATCATCCATACCATTAAAAACACCTGCCTAATAAAGTTTAGGTCAAAACATATCTGTCCCGTGGCAGCAGATGACCTCTGAAAGTGTGATGTGGTATCTGGCACCAAGATGTTAGCAACATATCCTTTGAGTCCTGCAATTGGCAAGGTGGGGCCTCCATGGATTCTTGTTCATCCAGGGCATTCTACAGATGCTCAGACCTTAAACTCCTCGATCATGTCCACACAAAAAAAAAATGATTCATCAAACCATGCCACCTTCTTCTATTTCTTCATGGTAATAAATGTGATAATCACATATCCATTGTATGCACTTTTAGAAGTCGACAGGTTCAGCATGGGCACTCGGAACAACAGCAGCCCAATACACAGCCTGCTCTGTGGTGGGATCAGACAGACAGTCTTGACTTAATTCTTCATATACATCAATGAGCCTTAAGTGCCCATGACCCTATCATCTGTTCACCAATTATCCTTACATGGACCACTTTTGGTCAGTACTAACTACTGCAGCAACACTCTGAAAGGCTTGAATCAGTGGTTTTAATGTTATGGCTAATCAGTGGTCAAATGTTCAGAAGTGCATGATACTTCTATAAAAAAATCCTCCTGCAAAGAGAGTCTACTTAACTTTGGGCCGTATATTAAACATACATGGAAATCTTCAGGGGAGTGGGACGTCTCCTATAAAACTCAATTAGCTGAATATGGACATCCCTCACGTTTCAGCAACAATTTTAGTATATCATCTAGTATATGATATAAGAGACAATACTATAGAAATGAAACTCTGATATATTTTAGAGAAATCAATGTGCCGCTTGTATAGCAGTACAGATTTACTGTCCTCTGGAAATAAATCAACATACAGCTATTAACAAACTTAATTAGCTGTCAATAAACCTTTCTTTCGGTTTCTCCTGTTAGGGGTCGCCACAGCAGATCCTCTGCATGTTCGATTTGGCACATGTTTTTACGCTGGATGCCCTTCCTATCGCAACCCTCCCCATTTATCCAGGCTTGGGACCGGCACTGAGAGTGGCTGGGGTTGGTTCTCTGACCGGGGATCGAACCCGGGCCGCAGCGGTGAGAGCGCCGTATCCTAACCACTAGACCACCAGTGGACCTCACTAACTGTCAACAAAAGTGAGTACATTCTAAGTGAACATGTCAAAACTCTGTCCAGTTGTCAATATTTTGTGTGAGCACCATTGTTATCCAGCACTGTTTTAATCCTCCTGCGCATGGAATTCACCAAAGCTGCACAGGTTGTTGCTGATAACATTTTCCACTCCTCTATAATGACATCACAGAGCTGCTGGATGTTAGACACATGGCACTTCTCCACCTTTCGCTTGAGCATGTCCAACAGGTGTTCAAAAGGGTTCAGGTCTGGAGACATACTTGGCCACTTTATGACCTTTACCTTCAGCAAAGCAGTTGTCATCTTGGCAGTGTGTTTGGGGTCACTTTCATGTTGGAAAACTGCCGTTCGGCCCAGTTTCTGAAGGAAGGGCATCAAGTTATGCTTTAATATGTCACACTACATGTTGGAATTTATGTGTTCCCTCAATGAACTGCAGCTCCACAGTACCAGCAGCACTCATGCAGCCCAAGACTATGATTCTACCACCACCATGCTTGACTGTAGACAAGACACAGTTTTCTTGGTTTTCCTCACCAGGGCATCGCCACACATTTTGAGACAAACAGGTTTATCTTAGTCTCATCAGACCACAGGACATTCATGATCTTGGACAGCAAACTGTTTGCGGGTTTCTTGTGAGCTAGCTTCAGAAGAGGCTTTCTTCTGGGACGACAGCCTGCAAACTGATTTATTGTGGTCTGCGGTGTATGGTCCGAGCACTGACGTACAGCACGATGACTCAACTTTTTTGATCGACCCTTGCGAGGTCTGTTCAGAGTGAAACCCATCTTGGAAAACTTCCATATGACCCTGGCCACTGCACTGTAACTCAGTTTTCAGGGCGTTACCAATCTTCTAGAATTGAAAAATTCTAATCCTCAAATACTCAGAGAGTCTTTGCCATGAGGTACCATGTTAAACATCCGGTGGTCAGTATGAGAGAAATGAACTCAAAGCACCGAATTTTAACTGCTTGAATAAGAGATACACAAATTTGTCTGGTCCTGACAAGCAGACAAAAACATGAACACAATGAAAAGGACTTGTGGCTTTGCATGGTTACACAACATACAGCTGTTAACACTTAGGGTGTACTCACTTTTGTTACCAACTTCTTTTGACAATAATGGCTGTATGATAAGTTATTTTTAGAGGACAGTAAATCTGTACTGCTATACAAGCTGCACATTGACTTTACTAAAATATATCCAGGTTTAATTTTTATAGTATTTTCCCTTGAGAAAAATACTAAAATGGTTGCTAAGATGTGAGGTGTACTCACTTTTGTTACCAACTTCTTTTGACAATAATGGCTGTATGATAAGTTATTTTTAGAGGACAGTAAATCTGTACTGCTATACAAGCTGCACATTGACTTTACTAAAATATATCCAGGTTTAATTTTTATAGTATTTTCCCTTGAGAAAAATACTAAAATGGTTGCTAAGATGTGAGGGGTGTACTCACTTTTGTGAGATACTGTATATACACACACACACACACACACACACACACACACACACACACACACACACACACATATATATATATATATATATATATATATATATATATATATATATATATATATATATATATATATATATATATATATATATATATATATATATATATATATATATATATATATATATATATATATATATACGTGCTAATGGGGTTGCCAAATGTTGAGATTGAAAGTATTCAGAAAATGACTGATATGGAATGAAAAGGACTAAAGGAATGAATCAGTAATGCATACCCACAAACATACTACATTAACATAGCCTGGTTCTCCTACCTCCAGGCCGTATGTTCTGCACATTCTCATTGTGGACCTCAAAGTACAGGGTATACCTAGGAGAGAGGGAAAAAAAACAAGGAGATTCAATGAATATATGTATAAATGAATTTAGAGAATGAAACAGCAGAAATTGAACAAAAGTAATGGATTGAAATGTAGGGTCAGGTTCTTCTTTTAAACTGTTGTTTTCCCCTCACACTAAATTAATGCAATAAATGCTCAAATAAATGGTAAGCAGGCAAAAAAAGCATAACGATGCAAAAGATTCTGCAATCATTCGGTACAGAAATAAGACAGGAGTGAAACGATGAGTGAGAATAAAATGGAAAAAAAAACGACAGTCATTGTTTATACCTCACTTTTTTCTCCCATGATTTTGCCAGTCCCCGCATCCACCCATATGTAATCTCAGCTGAGTCTCTCTCTCTCTCTCTCTCTCTCTCTCTCTCTCTCTCTCTCTCTCACTCTGTTCCTCTCTCTCCCTCTCTTTTTTTTCTGTACTTTATCCTCACCTTCTGCATGTTACACTTCCTGACCCATTACTCCGCATGTCCATTTCGTCTGTCCATTCAGAAGTTCTCCCTTCTTCCTTCCATAAATGGGTGCTTCTTTAGACTTAAAAGATTTTCATACATCCTCAGTTCTGACAGGACGTGACAGATCTAATCAGAGAGACGAAGGAAAAGCTTTGGCAGACAGTCGCTGAAGACAGAAGTCAGTTAGGAACATAAGCAGTGCTGCCAGGCAGGACAAGAAGTACCAAAATAATCCTTGTGGATGACTCTGTAGCCATGCAAGCGAGAGAGAGAAAGAGAGAGTAAGAGAGAGAGAGAGAGAGAGAGAGAGAGAGAGAGAGAGAGAGAGAGAGAGGGAGAGGGAGCACGAGACATTTGTGCGTGTAAGAGGGAAGACAATAAGGGTGTATGCATGTGTGTAATCGAGTGCAAGTGCGTAAAGAGGTGGGAGGGGAGAGCACGAGGGAGAAACTGATGGAGAAAACGAGGCATGGGTTTGCACGATGGAGGGGAAGAAAGAGAAATGGGAAGGGATAGAGGGGAGAGTTCAGGACAGGAGGGTGGAATATATGTCCTTGCCACCCCCACCCCCCTTCTCCACTGCTGGGTAGATACTTCCGCCTTTGGAATGAGAGGCAGAAAGACAGACAGAGAAAGAGAGAGAGAAGGCGTGTATTCACCCACTTTGGATTGCTTTGTATCCTTAGACTGTGCACACACTTAAATGAATTCTGTCTGCCATCCCCATCCTCTTTGTTTTCCAGTCTCTTTCTCAGATTCTGAGGCAGACTGTAAGTGAAAGGGGGCAAAGAAGGAGGAAATATGAAAGAGAGAGAGCGGTAAATAAAAGGGGGGAGGGAAGGAGGAAACGTCTGTAGGGGCTAAATCTGTGAGTAAAATAAAGAGAAATCTCTGCAGATTATAGTTATACAGTGTACTGTTTGATAGTCTAAATGAAAAGCGCAGAGCTTTTTTTTTTCACCCCAAATCACGATGGATGACGTCACGTCGTCAAGTCTCTCAGCTTAGAAAGATGGCGGACAAACTCTGAGCCAACTTCATTTACAGATGTAAGAAGCTCACCATTGTTGTAGCTCTCGAATGATTTCTGACATTAATGATTAATACATTATTTGACTTTCTACATAGTGTTTGTTTGAGTCTCCTGACTTTTCCTGATTTAAACAATCCACTATCTACTTTTTAAAATGGTTTTGCATTACATTCATGATTCATTTGTTATCTTATTAAAAACATTAACCTTACCATTGGTGGATTTTGTGTGTTTTCCGGTGAATTCATTTAAAATGTATTCATATTCACTTTACTTGAATTAGAAGACCCATCCTGTTCCAACATGAAAATTCCCCATGTACAAAGTCAGCTCCATGAAAATACGTGATATATGCGTTGGAGTGGAAGATCTTGAGATCTTGGAATGCTGACTGCACCTCAGGCTTTCTAATCTTTCTTTAGTGCCTGACTTTACTAACATCATTGTTGCTGAATGAGCACAAATCTCCACAAGCACACTCCGAAATCTGGTGGAACATCTTCCCCGAGGTGAGGAGGTTATTATTAACTGCAGACAGAGACTCAATGTGGAATGGGATGTTAAAGAAAATGTAATAGCAAATCTTATAGTTTTGTGTCCACAAAGGTTTATCCATATAGATTGATAATATAAAATACATGTATTATTTTGCACCTATAAGCTATTGAGCAAGCCAGAGATGAGGTTGGCAAGTAAATATTTCCCGAGATGAACTTGAAAAAAAAAAAGCTTAACCATAAAAATGTGCTTTCAACCTGAAACTTACAAGAAGACGTAAATCCAAAACACTTTGTAAGAAAAAAGCTCTTAAATCCTTAATGCCCATTTTTCCTGCTTCTAACACATCAATTTTGTTATAATGTCATTATGTTATGCCTGGTCGGTGTATATCAATAGAACTTTTTTGTAATCAATTACAAATTTTATTGGGAGCCAATGCAACATGCAGATCTTCTGAGGGTTTTGGTTCCAAAATGTGTTAAAGTCTTTAAAGACAAAATGGCAGAGATTAAAGAGTAAAGCTGTTTTAGACCCTGACCAGTAGGTATTGGCATGAGAGAATTTTTTAATGGAAAACACAAATCACAAGTCATTTTTAATAATGGTACATGCCAAATGGCATAAAAAAAAGCTTGGAAAGTTACCAAGAACCTTTACACCCATTATAGTTCGTGATTAAATATCTTTGATATCTGTTTTCTTATTGTTGCAAGCTCCCAGGCTTACAACATATTTTGTAAGCCTATTCCCAGGTGTACATCACATGTTCTACCTGGTTGGCTGGATTGGGTATGGTCCTGAGAAAACACCATGGGTCTCTGCCAAAAGATCAACTCTTCCGATCCCGAGTACTTCACTGAGAGACCCCAGTATTCATCAAAGTAGAACTCACCTACAAATTCAATGTGAAGGGCATTAGGAACTGTGCAACGGAGAATCTGCATTCAAGAAACACCAGTCACTTCTGCATTCAAGGAACATTATTCACATCTGCATTCAAGGAACACTCTCTCTAAGCAGCTGCTAGCCATTATCTAATTACTGAGTGTCTACTGCACACGTGTTCTGCATCCAGCTTTGATTATCTTGGCTATTTAACTAGCTAAAAATTCAGTCTACCCTAAACCCTAGGTATCAAGTCCGAAGGCTTGTTATGTTTCGTGTGATTGTGTTTAGCTTGAATATATATGTATATTTATATATACTCCTTTCTTTTTTTAGTCCATACCTTTAATTTGATTTTAAAATGCACTTAGATACTACACTTAGACACTAACATATGTTTGTCTGCTATTATTACATATCATATATTATATAACCTATATAACTTCTCTTTTTAATTAAACATGCTCCTGATGTACCAGTGACCAGTGTTCCTTCTTCTCTTCGGATCTGCCTGATTCATCCCGATACCCTACCTCTGGATGGAGTTCTCTTAAGTTGGAGACCACTCTGTGCAGCTGAGGATGGTTCCACCTCAACAGCTTAAAGATCCATGAAGTTACTGAGCAACTTATGAACTTTGAGGATGGATTTGGACTGTGATGTATATTAACAGTCTTCTACAATTGATCAGGACCACAGGTTGCATGAATAGTTTTGCATTTAATGGCCTATCACTGCACATTGCAACAATGATGGAACTGTAATGAATGAACATTCGGTGCCACCCAGATGAGGATGGATTTCTCTGAGGAAGCCTGGTTCCTCTCAATGTTTCATCCTCATGCTATCTCAGGGAGTTTTTTATTGCCATAGTCGCCACTGGCTCACTCATTAGAAAAAAATGTACAGTTATAAAGAACAAACTTACAACTTACAAACTTCTTCTATCCATCCATCTATCCATCTATCTATCTATCTATACTGTTATATATATATATATATATATATATATATATATATATATATATATATATATATATATATATATATATAATCTCAACCCAAAATCTTTAATAGGAGTTCAAATAAATTTTGACATTGTGACCCCAGAGAAGGCAATTCCCATCAGAAACAGCCAGGTGATATAGGAGCCACAACTGATTCTACTTGTATAATCAGTCCATCTTGTTCTGTAATCAATTTTTAAATGTGATCCGATTTGGCTTGAATGAAAGCCTGTAGATACACTGGCCGATTAGATAAAACACAGATGTTCTAAGAGAATAAACAAACCTAAATTATGCCACTAGTGCTGACACAGGCCAGAGCATCAGCTATGACAGAGGAAATGCCCTGAGAAAGTCACAGCTGATTCCATGGCCAGTGCCTTCACTCTTAAAAGAATGCATGGAAATGTCTTTGCTGCTTGACTACTCATCCTACAAAGCAGCCTATTACAGTTTTTCCCAGTTGCTTCGGAGCTTTTCTCAGATCAGAAATGAAATTATTTGTGGAACTTCCACATCGTCACTTGTGCGCATCATTGCGAATGCTTTAGTACATTAATAGATGGTGAACAATTGTCTGCACTTTCTACATTACCTATTGTTTATGTCATGTTGATCAAAATATATTATACTGGTTCTCATTTGAATAGTTTTAACCCCCAAATCACCTCAGCATCAGTTCACCGTGTAAGTCTTGAATGTAAAATGGTCAAACCAGTTGGCATAATCTGGCCATCTTAAATATCTATTAAACTTTTTTTTTGTAAATGTGTCTTTAATTGATAAAATTGTGCAGATGAATCTTGAATGTCACCAATGAAGGCGAGTGAACGGCATCAGATCAACCAATGATCAACTAGTTCTCTAAACCAGGTCAAAGGTGAATCTCATGAAACTTCAATTGGAGAGTGAATACCATCAGAGCAAAACACAGAATTATACATTCTGAAATGGAGGAACAACCAAGAAATGAACGAACACTAGAACATTACATTAAAAGTGTGAATCCTGCCTGGTCTCTTGCAATCAATATAAATTAAATATGCAATCAAATAAATGAATTTGTGCTGCTGAGATTCATATACTGTATATCAAACAGAAATTTTGCATTTACAATCACTGTAATCCAAACAGTAATTTACATCAGAAAATACTGAAACCGTGCACCATCATACTGACAACATGACTATACATTTTAATGATTTTGTTTGTGAACAATGACAAAAGGATTTGTTATTCTGATGACAATTGTTCATTGACACAAAAACTTAGATTTAAGAGATGAACTAAAGATTTTGAGAAAAGTACAGGGTTTTGCAAGAGATCCAATGTGCTGTGCCGTTTGTACGAATTGTTTTGAGAACTACACTGGTTTGCAAATATTAAGGATGATTTGAGCGCCAAAGAAACTGAGAAAAACTGTAAACAGCAGCTAAAATTGTACATAAAATCTTTAAAAATCATTCAGGACCATCCCGAGATGATTTCACTTTATTCCCTAATTTCCTCTATTCTCCAAGAATAGGAGACGAAAACATTAAAGAAATGCTTGAGAAGGAATAAATAAAAAAAATGATCACCTTAATCAAATGCATTCAAGAGGTTCCTCTTGTGAAATGATTTACATAGTTGTCACTTGAGTATTGCAACATAACAGCCTGCCTGTTAACACCTTCTGCTGTTTGAAGCTTGAGAATAACAGTGAAAACAACATGGCGAGGTTGTTCACAGATTCCATGCATGCTAAATGGGCATGAGTAGAAATCATAATAATCGATCTGATGACAAAAATAAGTTCCAGAGTCTAGTAATGTTGATGCAAATATAGTTACAGACTTTTCTACTCAGTGAAAAAATGGAGATGAGTCATTGAGTGACCATGTTATTGAGTAGAGAGTGAGCTAGAGCTTCTGAGAGATAAGAGATATCAAAGAGAAAAGAGGGATTCATGGGCAGTGTGTAGAATTCTCTTTTTCGAACGGATCAAGTTTGGCTCTTCAAACCCGAAAACCGTTCAAATTAAGCACACGTAACAGCTCGTGTAAGACTGTGCACATCTGGCCAGGAAGAGATCGCATTGTCTATTTATTTTGTGGAGCGTGGGAGAGGAATGCAACTCTTGCTGTCTGGTTTCTGTCAATTTGTGCGCTTTGAATGAATTTAAATGTTTGGAAGAGTTCGTCCTCATATGTGTGTGTGTGTGGGTGTGTGCGAATTGTGCTGATTGATCTGTCAAGGGTCTGCTCCTAAGCAATTCAGTCGTGGTTATACTTCTCACAATGTCAGCTAGCTATCTGATGAACCTAATGAACCTATTTTTTATATATGTTAGTTTTCACTTTAACACACATTATATGGACAAATGTTTGTTAACACCTGATCATAAGGTTCGTATGTGCTTTTTAAACTTCCCATTCAACATTTATGCCCAATTCCTGTTATATTAACCTCCACTCCTCTGGAAAGATGTTCTATTAGATTTTGGAGTGTGCTGGTGGAGATTTTTTGATTATTCAGCCACAAGTCAGGTATTGATGTAGGTGAGGTGAGAAGACCTGGAATGCAGTCACCGTTCCAATTTATCCTAATGGTATTCAAGTGTTGAGGTCGGAACTCTGTAACAATACACTTAAGATCTTCCTCTCCTACCCATGTAAAGCAGTGTTGTGCTAGTTACTAAAAAATAGTAACTAGTTACAGTTACTGGTTACTTGATTCAAAAAGCAACTTAGTTACTTTGTTGATTACTTACACCAAAAAGTAATGCGTTACTGTTAAAAGTAACTTTTTAGTTACTTTTTTTAAAGAACGTTCTTTAATGATCCCATTAATGCCCTTTTATGCGTTATGGTCTATACAAACACAAAACTGACTTAAACACAAATTAATTTTTAAACACTATTTTATTTAAGTCAGACCTGCACAAACTTAATATATTACAAGGATTTCTGAAATAAATAACAAAACAAGCTGAATAATATATTCACAATCAAAAACTAAAGTGGCTTCTGCTGTTGTGTTGAGCTCTTAAAAATGTTCCTTTCACAGCTGAAGTATGAAAACTATCAACAATGTAGAACAGAACACCGGGTTAGCTTCTAGCTTCTAGCTTCTAGCATGGAGTTCCTGGAGGAGCTTCAACAGATTGGAGTTGCTGTTTATCGCAGTAGATACGAGCTTCGAACCAGAAAGACACAGCTTACATTTGACTTAAAAGTTTTTGTCTTTATACTCAACTAAAGTGAATTAATGAGCATATTTCCACTTTGAGAAACTCGTCTTGTTCTTGCCTCGACTCGCCATTACTGGCGCACAGACCTGAATAAACGGAGACACGCCTACAGTGCGACTTCTTCGTGTATACAGAGGGTAATCCGGTAATCCTCCAATCCTCCAATGCGTCGCTGCTGTAAACAGGTTAGACTGTAGGCTACACTTCAGCCGAAATTCATTCATTTAAAAAACTAATGGGTAACGCACCATACGGTAACGGTAACGAAGTTACTTTATTTTATTAAGGTAACGCATTACAGTATTAGTTACTGTCAAAAGTAACGTGTTAGCGGTAACGCGTTACTGCCCAACACTGACGTAAAGCATACAGAATCTTCATGGAGCTGGCTTTGTTTAGAGGGCATTGTCATGCTGAAACAGTTTTGAGTGAAAGGAAAATTTTCATGCTACCACATCCAAAGACATCCTATACAGTTGTGTGCCTCCAACCTTTTGGTAACACTGGGGGGAAACTTCAAATTCC
Source organism: Silurus meridionalis (assembly GCF_014805685.1). Classification (NCBI taxonomy): domain Eukaryota; kingdom Metazoa; phylum Chordata; class Actinopteri; order Siluriformes; family Siluridae; genus Silurus; species Silurus meridionalis. The sequence goes on along the minus strand of NC_060912.1, from coordinate 6,567,665 downwards.
TGGAAATGTCAGATGTTCTAATACCTTAGTCCATATAGTGTAGCTAAATTGGTTATGATGTGGAAAACCAAACATTTTTCAGATTTGTTGTGTTAATTAAAAGCATGTCATAGTTAAGTATTTTTTTTTTATATATATTTTTTGTTACTTGCAATTTTCTTGATCACTCATTTTGCTGAATGATTGTTACTACACCGGCATTACCGCAATGAATAATAGCTTCAATAGCTGCCTTACAAAACAACAACATTGTGCATTTACATGCAAAGCTTTCTCCCTATTGAAATTGTGCTGTGGTCACAAACAAACCTTGGATCAATGACCATTTCATTCGATTTATTGACTTTCAGGTTGCACTTCTTGCACTACTTTACATCATTCTTCTTTGGCTAATAAACTTTCTTTCTTTTGGCTTTTCCCATTAGGGGTCGCCACAGCGGATCATCCGCATGTTTGATTTGGCACATGTTTTTATGCTGGATGCCCTTCCTAAGGCAACCCTTCCCACTGATCCGGGCTTGGGACCAGCACTAAGGCTTGTCAACCCTAATGGCTGGGGTTGGTTCCCTGACCGGGGATCAAACCTGGGCTGCAGCGTTGAGAGCGCCATGTAAAAAATGTCATGAGAAAGTCAAAAGTCCAAAACATAAATAATGAAGAAAAAGTCCTGATACCAGAAAAATCTAATTAATTTATTATTTGCACTTCATTACTTCCCATTCTGATTATCACTCGACTGAGTATGGCTGTGCCATTTAACAATTTAATAATCTTCCACTGAAAACACCTACAATGGGGTTGTGAGGAGAAGAACTGGACCATAGAGCAGTGGAAGAAGGTCTGATGATCTTTTACATTGTATTAATGGCTGGATGTGTGTGTGACTTGCCTGGAGAAGAAATGGCAAGATGGAATGAAGGCAAGTAGATGAAGGCAGTGTGATGCATTCATTTAACTGTTAAATGTTATCTGATCAAGGCAGCTTTTCATGGTAACTGAACTATAGTGTTCTATAGTTGTCCGTCCATATATTATTCTTTTCCAAACTGTTCCCACAAAATTGGCGGCTCGTGATTGTATAGGATGTTTTTGGAAACTGCAGCATCAAATTTTCCCTTCACTTGAAACCCAGCAGTTCCAGAATGACAATGCCTGTGTGCACAAAGCAAGCTCCATTAAGATATGGTTACATGGGTTGGAGTAGAAGATCTTAAGTGGCCTGCTGTAGAACTCTGACCTCAACACTAGTGTAAATCTTTAGGATGAATTGCAATCCTGATTGCACCCGAGTGCACATGTATAGGTCTGTTTGTTCTAGTTTGTTTTGTGTTGCCTCGTGTTAACTTACTTTGTTATATTTAGCACCTTGGTACTGAAGGAACATTGTTTTATTTCACTGTGTTCTGTATTGTATGTGCTGAAATGACAGTAAAGCCTTTTGACTTGACTTGACCTTACATCAGTACCTTACTTTATTAACACCCTGGTGGCTGAATGAGCACAAATCTCCACAAGCACACTCCATACTATAGTGAAACATTTTCCCAGAAAAATGCAGGTTATATATTCTTTCTGTGAATGTCAATTTCTTATTTTTTATACTACCATCAGTTTTTTTAAATAATTATTATTTCTAAAAAATCTAACTGTCTGAAAATGGTCTCCGCAGACACTCACCCACTAACAGTAACCATTAAATATTGCTTGGGGTGGCAGTAAATCAACCCAAAGAACGCTGGATATGAGGTAGAAATGAACCCTTTATGAAATGTCAATACATCACAGCGCACCCTACACCTACAATCACACCTAGGAGTAATTGATCTGTTTTTGAGAAGTAGAAGGAAAGTGAAAAACCTGGGAAGAAACCCATGCTGATACAGTACATTGGGAGAACATGAATGCTATCACTAGCACTGACAGTAACCCGAGGATCACACCAGGGCTTTGATGGACCACAGTGCTGCTCAAAATCCAAAGATACAAGATACAAATCAACACTTTTTTTTTTTACCTTGAGGTTCTGGGAATAAAAAAACAGCCCAAGCCAAATCCCACTGTTAACTAAATATTAACTAAAATTGAATCCACTGAAAGATTATTAATAGAAATACTGAAGGCCATCGAACTCATGTGGTGTGGTTCTTGATTTTCATAGCCTTCAATGTTCATTGAGCTTTATGCTATGCAGCCATGTATATAAAGATGGTAATGTGTTTTTTAAATGGCTCCATGGCATTGGCCCTTAACCAGCCAACTGAGCTTTACTTCCACAGCTGAATTATTAGAAATTGTTTTTATGCTGCAGCTTGTTCATAATTAAGTCTGGCCAGCAACCAGGTAATGTAGATACGAACTATTTCCAGTGCATCCCCCCATTCTGATTCTTATATTTCTTGAATATATAAATAAATAAATATGGTCCCCCTTTTGCTGCCAAAAAACAGTCCAAGCATTTTCTTCAGCAGTTTGAGCTACAGAAGTTCGTCTGTCGGATCAGACCACACGAACCAGCCTTCGCTCCCCACGTGCATCAATGAGCCTCGGCAGCCCACGACCCTGTCGCTGGTCCACCACTGTTCCTTCCTTGGAGCACTTTTGATAGATACTGACCACTGCAGACCGGGAAATACAAAACAAGAGCTGCAGTTTTGGAGATGCTCTGACCCAGACGTCTAGACGTCACAATTTGGAGTTTGACAAATTCAAATCTTTAAACTTGCCCATTTTTCCTGCTTCTAATACATCAACTTTAAAGACAAAGTTTTCACTTGCTGCCTGATAAAACCCACTAAATAACAGGTGCTAACAGGAGTTAACCAGTGTTATTCATTTCACTGGTAATGTTATAATAAAAACTCACCTGTTCAGGGTAGCTTTTATGTGATTTTGTATTATTTGTGACTTACTTTTATTTTTCTAATGATTAATTTTCCTATACATTTTATTATTACTTTTTTTAATCTTTATTTAATTTTTTTCTCTTTTATGCTTGAAAAGCGCTTAGACACTACTTTCATATAAAATAAAGATTATATTATATTATTAGGGTCAATGTTATGCAACCTACACAAACATTCCCATTCACGTAATTTTAATTTAGACAACGAACATGACGAACGCTTTTTGTTTAAATTCGTCTTTATTACATTTAGAGTATTATAAATAAAAAAAAGTGCTTGAAAAAAATTCTAAACTTTTGTACAACCATATACAAAAGACTGCCATTGTGCCAAATAACATGGAAGCAGTTCCTCAAGCTAAACAAAGGACTCAATCCTTACTCTTCATATTGAAACAACAAACATACTGTACATAAATACAGGTTAGGGACCTGAAGCAAAAAAAACAACAAAAGAAGAAAAAAAAAAAACACCTGCAGTCACATTGCATACATTTCATGCTAATGAAGAACATATTAGCAACGGTTTATGCTAGCGTTCGTGATGTTTCACTCGCCATGACTGGTCGTTAGCCACTGAGGTAGTAGACTCTGAAAGTTCCTGGTATTATTTAAAGAGAGAATTTATTTAAGGAATCATTCATAGTTGTAAGAAAGATGGTTCTCTCTTCAGGCTACTCATTTGACCTTTCAAAGTAAAATAACTTCTCATTTATGAGTCGGGTACGTCTGCTGTGACTGTGCTGCTTTCAGCTGGAAGGTTTCACAGCTTATGTTTTGAATGGTGTTGACGGAAAAGGGAACAAGAAACTTTCCAAAAGCACACACAAAAAAAAAAAATATAAAAACTAGATATTTATTTAAAATTTTAAAACTTTTCCAGTGCAGACCACTGAACGCCTTCCTTTATATACACCCGTTTCTTATAGTTCAAAACACGGGGTAAAAAATAATAATAATAAACTGTACAAGTATTTGACAGTAGGAGGCTGCAGTAAGTAGATTGTAAGTCTTGAGGTGTCAAGATTTCATGCAGCAATGGAAGGGAATTGAAAATTGGAGGGTTTAGCAGTGAAAATGACCTTCATTAAAACCTCAGACGTGTTTAGTGAAAATGAGCTGCAATAATCCGGCTTCCCTCTGATAAAACACGAAGCCACAACGCTAAGGTGCGAACGGTGGATTCTTCACGAATGGAAAGCTTTAAAGTCAGTAGCAAGAACACATTTCGGGAAAAGAAATTAAAATACTGTCTGCGTTTATTCCAAAGCCCTGGTTTTTGTTGAGGTCCAGCGGAACAGCTGGGAACGCTCGTTTATCATCATAAGATCAAAGAGTGGCTCTGGATTTTGCGGTAAAAAAAAAAAAATACGAAAAAGGTACAAAGAGAACTTTTCTGGACGTAAGAACGGAAACGGAAAACTCGAACGCCTTCATGTTAAGTAATTGCCCATCGCACAGGACCTACGCTAGCTAGCTCAGCATTAGCACTTGACAGTCACAGGCCGAGGAGGGTTCCAGCAAGTGTTTCCTCCAGGTCTTGTGAAGCCGGCTACATGCTATATCACGCACCAAGTGGACGCTTTGAAATATATACAAATGATTTTCACACACACCCAATGTTGATCAGAGTTACTGTAATGAACAGAGGACATACACAATGTTCCTTTTCCATTTTTGTTCTCCTGCACGCCCCCTATAATGGATAGCTGTGCTGTAGAAATGTTTAAGCTTTCTGTAGACTAGACCTCTGCTGGGAGTGTGGACAGATTTCTAAGATGTAATTAATACACTTTTCTCCATTCATTTCTTCCATTCTATTAATTTCTTCCCGGCTTGCCCACGCTGTTCTCTTTTCTCCTAATTGAGAAAGCGTCTGCAGCGCCGAGCCCCACAGTTGCAGTTCAGCTTGCTGCTGGCGTCTTCGATCGGGAATTTGTAGTCGTATGTCAGCTCCTCTCCGCGGTATATCTTCCTCAGCGCGAAGATCACGATGTGCTTCTGGCCTTCCACGTTGATAACCCTCGAGTAGCAGTTCGGCTCACACGAGTGGTTGATAAAGCGGGCTGCGTTGCCGTGCATGGTGGCGTCCACTACATCGAAGTCGTCGATGCGAAACATGTAGCAGCCGATGCCCTATAGGGGGCGACACAAAAAGAGAGAGAGATTAAATTATATACAATTATGAATAGCAGTGGAGTAACAGTACAAGTGTACCGGATGCAATCCTTGTTTTAAGTAAAAATCTGAGCATCCTCACAAACATATTACGCAGCAGACCACAAGTTTTATTCTCTGCCTCGCACATTGAGCGCAGTGTCTTTGTGGCCACTCGTTCTGCCTCTTCCCGGCATCGCCAAAATTGATTTTTTTACACTAGTCTGGCGATTCTTTTCCGTTTTATATACATCTGCTAGAATTTCTCTTAAAAAGAGAATAAAAAGTGAATCAATGAATAAAGGATGGAAGGAATGAATTCATTTATGAATAAATAAGTTGAAATGTAATAATAAATGTAAAAAAAAATAAACACACACACATATACACATCTGTATTGGCTAAATGGAGTCTAACAAATATAAACTTTCTTTCGGCTTCTCCCATTAGGGGGCGCCACAGCAGATCATCCGTATTCGTGATCTGCATGTTTGATTTGGCACGTTTTTACGCTGGATGCCCTTCCTAACGCAACCCTCCCAATTTATCCGGGCTTGGGACCGGCACTAAGAGTGCACTGGCTTGTGCAACCACTAGACCACCAGGGAACCCGGAGTCTAACAAATATAAACTATTTAATAAAATTTGTCCAATTTATAAAATTTTATTTAAATCAATTTATTCATTTCTATTTAATCAATTGAATTTGTGCCGATTTAATGGGTTACTCGATTTAATCAACTGTATCGCATTAATTATTATTATTTTTTTTTTTTTCGTTAAACCAAGCAGGCATTTTTAATTAAAAATTGTTTTAAAAATATGTAAACTGTTGTTCACAAATGTTAATAATAATAAGCAACGTTAATAAAAAAAAAAAAAACAACAACAACAAGCAATTGAATGTTTTGCATTTCTTCCCCATAACATCTCAAATCGCCTTTACATACTTTACTGCTGTAATAGTTCTCCCGCTTGTCAGTCAGGACCGAGCGAATGACAATCCCAGCGTACTCGATTACCATCTCTCCAGCTTCGATGTTGCGCTTGCAAAAGAGGCCACGCCCATGAATAGCAGATCTACCAAAATAAAAAAAGCGCACATCCAGTCTTAATGTACTCACAGCAATATCGTAGAGGCATGAATGCGCAGCTTAATATCAATTTACATGATTCCATCACATGTATTCAACACCCTCTACAGCAGTAAACTGAGGGGTAAAGAAAATGAATTGTTTTACCTGTAAACCCCGACGGCTTCTTTAGAAGTTTTTTCAAGATGTCTGAACCTCATCGCCATTGGCAACTCCGTGCTGGTTGCGCGTCTGAAATATTTGGAATTTGAAACAAACAAGATAAAAAGTGTAAATAAATCTCATTCCATTGACACATTCACACAAAGGGATAGTAGCTGTTTAATCTACACATTAAACAAGCCTTAAAAAAGAAAAAAAGAAAAACATTCTCTCGTTGCAAACTAACCTGCTGCATTTGAGCCTGACGTCATCCTCATCTTCATCACACGGCCTGCTCTCAGGAAGCTGGCGGTGTTGCGAGGCCAGGAAGTTAAACATGTCAAATGTGTTTTTCCTGCAGGATAGGAAACGAGAATTATGTATCAAAAAAATGCACCCATGACCCAAAAAAAAATGAAGAAAACCCAATGACAGATGAAGAAGGAACCAAAGTTTCTAGATATCCAAATTTAGTCAAATGTAGCTTCTTGAGGCAAATAAACCAGGTCACCAGGTCTATAACTGGATATTCCTTGGAATTAGTTAAATTATCATTCTCAAATAACAAGCAATGCGCCTTTAGCCAGTTTCCACCAATCCAATATCAAAATACAGAACTTTTTCCAAGACAGCTGACTATTTCTGTACCTTCCTTCCAACCTGTAAAATATTAGCGGTATAACGGTACACGTATTTCTACAGGACTGTTTTGCTGTTTTACGTGAGGAAAATAGTTCAAATCGGAGTTCCCTATTGAACATATTAAGAGGCGAAATGCAGATTTGTTTAGTCTCCGCCTCATGTCCCTGGCCATTTGATCCGTACCGGGAACATGATTTGTACTGCACAGGTGAGGTTCATATTGAATTAAAGATTTTGTGTTTTACAATAAAAACTATGAACATGCACTACATGAGCATAGCTAAGCTGGTGAGGTTTATTTAAAGTTGCACGTCAACTTTGAGGACAAAATGTTCATTTGCTGATAAATATCCCACCCACTAACAGGTGCCATGATGAAGAGATAATCAGTGTTATTCACTTCTTCGGCATATACTGTATATTACAGGCACTATAGGAAGCACACAATTGTATTGCATAGTCTTTGGATTGGGTATAAAACTTTTCCTTCACTGTCCCTGCATGACAGTGCCCCTGTGCACAAAGCAAGCTACGTGAAGCACCGTTGTTGGAGTGAAAGATCTTGAGTAACCTGCTATAGAGCTCTGACCTCAGCCATACTGAACACCCTTGGGATAAATTGCAACGCTGACTGCACCCCAGGTCTGAGTTGTTTTTATAAAACACCCTTGTGGCTAAAATGAGCACAAATATCCACTAACACACTTCAAAATCTAGCGAAACACCTTCCCAGAAGAGTGAATGTTGCTATAACAGCAAATTGGATCTAAGTGTGGAATGGGATGTTCAAAAAGCATGGACGAATCTTACGGTCAGGTGTCCACAAACCTCGTATAAACTTCAGCCCGAGCGCAGCCACTGGGGTTTATTGGGAGCTCTTCCTCTGCGTTTTCTTGCATGTGGAAACGGAAGCGATGTTTGTTGCACTGTGCTGCCCCCTGCAGCTGCTCTAGTAAATACAGCACAGCATGATGAACCACCCCCAGTAACCTGGCACTGTTTATTATGCCTAGTGGTAGCTGCTCAAGCCTGTAGACTGCCCGTGCCTCTTGGACACTATCCATGACCGCCTTCCAAGCCACTAAAGAGGATGAGAAAGGAAAACAACTGTGGTATGAAAACACTTCTGAGGAAAAGAAAAAACTTTCTCCAAGAACCCGTCAGCACATTTGTTTATTTATTAATAAACCCGCACTGCAGGAGTATTACTTACGTTCTATGCTATTGGCCTCCACACTGAAACCTTCATCACTAGTGATCCTGAACAATAAGTGTGGCCTGTCCTGACCCAAACACATATCCTCGTCGCTGTTGAACGGGGGCGGAGAATCTTCATCTGAGCTCCACCCTGAGATAAAAGGTTTGGTCATTTAGAAACACTCGACGATAAATAAATGACTACAAATAGTTGTCTTCACAATACCTGAATAGGTCCCCCAGTCATACAAGTCATTGTGCTTAGCGCCGATCCAAGCGTCGTCGTGATCGCTTTCGTTTTCTGGCGGTTCGAATGGCTCGCATTCTTTTGGAGTTGTTCTGTAAAAAAAAAAAAAAAGAGGGGACATAATGTGGTTTTAGAGACATGTCCTGTAATACTTGTACAATTCAGTGAGAACAAATAGCACACCTTTTGATTTCGGGATCTTTGGCTTCGTTACTCTTTGGTTCGCAACGATTTTCGACTTCAGGCTGCTTGAAATGCAGTACCTCTTTAATGGTTGGGGCTTTAATACGGACTCCGATGGATCTATAATAAAAGAAATGTCATTATTTTTTGTTTCAAGTCCAAAAGACGTTTAATCACTGGTCATAGACTTACTAACCGGTTTAATTCATCCTGATAGCTAAGAGCTGTCTGCTCTATGAGGGTGGGCTTGAAAGGTTTTAAACCAGTTCGCTCCGATACTGACGACACCCTCTTGACCCTGACCTGAGGCTTTGAATTGGACTGAGTGTTGGGCTTAGTCTGGCAATGCAATCCTTGAAATTGTTTAACCACATCCGGAGACTTTAGCGTATTAGCCTGTGGGTAAACCTGAACATGGGTTGGGCTCAGCACACTTGGCTTTGCCATGTCCCTGTGGCTTGCCATTGCTTTTTCAATTATAGCCTGTGCGTTGTCCCCTTGGATCCTTTCTAGCGCTGCCGTGCTTGGCGCAGACACATTGTTGAGCTTGACGGTGCTGGTTCCACTCGTAAGAATACCGCTGTTGTTCATCTGCACTGCTGAAGAGTTCAGAGGTAGTCTCCGGATCAAGAGTTTAGTCGGGGGTGCTGCGCCATTGGTGTACGATATTATATGGGTTGTTGGACCTTGGCTGGGATTAGCTTGCGATACTGGGGTCACCATGACCCTGGGGGCAGCTCTATTCACAAGGCTTTGATTGTGGATGATCTTGGCGATCTGGCTGATTTGGTTGTAAGAAGAAGAATTAGCATTCTGCAGCTGGTAACTATTGGTCTGTGGGTCCTTTACTAAAATTTGACAAGAGCGGTTGATGAGGAAAACTTTCGGATTAGTCAATGCACCAGTCACACTCGTTTTTGTAGAGGTAGGAAGGCGGATGGCAAGAGGTCGGCCCTTTGTTGCATCCTTGAGCTGAGCGTTCAGACCATTAATTATAGCTGGAGAGGAGGTGACCACATGGTTTCTTTGTGGAAAAACTGAGAGCGTAGGTGAGGCGGAAACAGTGTTAACGGGTAACGACAGAGGCAAAGACGTCACCGCAGGAACGGTCACTTTGACTACTCTGTTTAGGGTCATAGGCTGGGGGATGATAAAATTTCTATTTGAGGCTGATGTGATGATTCTCACTTTTCCACCACCGCTCAAAGACTGTATTTGTGGTAAGACAATCTGCTCTAGATCTTTTTTATTGTTAGCCAACATTGAAGAGTCGCACGTATTCGCCAAGCTGCCATCTTGAGCGGAGACTAAATTCACACTAGCCGGATCCAGCACCACTTCGCTGTCCATTAGAATGTCCTCCTGCCCGGCGAGCAGATCCCTGCTGGGGGTCAGCTGCATCTCCTGCACCGTTAAATCCTTCATAAGTGCATCTTCTTGTGTGATAGAGTCGACGATCACGTCACTACTCGTTTCAGATCCCTGAAATACCTCAGACATATTTGGTTCGTCACCCATATGTACCGATTCTGTCCCAAAGACCCTGCTACCAGAGGCTTTTCCAACAGGTTTCGATTGGTCCTGACTATGATAACTATTCTCTACATCCTGAGTACTGTCCTCTTCGCTGGCTTCACCTGGATCACTTTCTGAATTGTTGTCTGCTCCGTCCAGCTGTGAGATCGACTGCGATGTAGGAAGGAGCGTTAACCCTGTTTGTGCAGAATCCTTCGCAGAATCGCAAACTACTACTGTGCGAGAGAAATTGAAATAATGATCTGAGTCTTCGTTAGTTGAACCTTGCTCTATGTGCTCTTCAGGGGCTGAAAGGCCAGGAAAATCTTTCATTCTGGAGCCGTATGTACTGGCATCCGTGCCTGAAAGCTGATTTTCATCGATCAAGCCGTTTCCTTCTGTCAATAAACCGTGTCCTGGCTCTGCCACTTCTGCTCCGCTACCATGCTGGCCAAAGTGCAAGGCCACGTTCTCATTTAACAAAGCCTCATCAAATTCAATTTTCTCATTTAGCACTGAGGCAACAGCTACATCCGTGTCGGTATCAAATTGTGTTGAGAGCAAGTCTGGGTCTGACGTCAGCGGAACCGTCTCACCATCAAGCATGGAGATCCCTTCCTCCGGCATTCCAGCAGCGTCTTCCGGCTCTAAAGAAGCAGAGAAATCTTGAGGTACTTCCGCAGACTCTTGTGGCGTCGCCTTTAAAGGCTGCTGAATCTTTGGAGAGTGACACGGTGACAAGACGAACGTTGAAGGGGGGCTCGCGACCGCGCCTTGCCGAGGGGAGTACGCCGAAGTAGCCCCGGAAGGCGAGGAAGGAGGACGGCCCCTTCGGCGAGGTGACATGGGGTTTTCATGAGTGCTCAGTGGAGAGACAGGCGAACTAAATGACAACGATCGAGGATGAAGACCAGCGCCTGAGCTTAATTTCAATGGCCCAGAGGGGGATGTTTGGGTAGGTGAGGCATTTCGGCTGCGCAAGGAAAGCCTTCTTGACCGCCGCGTCTCGTCAAGATCACTGATGGTCAGGATGTGATGTGGGGTCGAAACTGCAGTTCCTATGAAGATGGGAAACCATGAATACAAATAAAATGTATAAATATACCAAACTATATTTTATTTTACTGTTAGTTTGGGAGGGACACCCACCTGGTGATGGCAATGGTTTGAAAGTCCCGCCGGCTGGTCTCCGGTTATGAGTGTGTGCGGTAGTTTTAGATCCTGTTCCTGAGTCCAGTTTGGAATTGGGGAAGGGTGCTTGGGGAAAGCTTCAGGGTAAAACCGTCCTCTGTGGTTTCCATATCTAAAGAAACAAACATCCCTTAAAGATTTTTAAGGGTTCTCGGTTTATAGTATTAAACGAAGATTCAACAGGACTGGTTACAAGCAGCAGGTAAAAATTCCTTTTATGTACATAGCACTTTAAAGACAAAGCAGCTTTATGGAAATCTGGATCCCTCAAATAAATGTAATTAAAAAACAATTTTAAGTATAGATAAGGCATAAAGCAAAACTACTAATAAACGCACCTTCCTGTTGTTTTGGGCTGTGTGCAATAGTGCAATTCTCTTCCTGGTTTTGTGCTAGATATGGCGTTTTCCTCGCTGATGATGGATGTACATCGATCACAGTGCAGGTGTACTTGCATGGCCTTCGTGGGTCGACTGTGCTCCAGTACCACCGAGTGCACCTGAAAACGACACCAATCTTAAATCTTCCCCTTCTTTAAAAAAAATAAAAATGTACCGCCCGTCCCCGAGATAGTGTATTGTCTAGCAGGGAGTTAAACAAGAGGTCTGGAAATGTACAAAATAAACAATAAAAAAAAATACAGGATAATGTATATAATAGGGTTTATATGGCACACATGGCAGGATCATCATGGGTAATCCATAAATAAGCTTTTATACCTTTTAAAATTACCACACAAATGTAAAGCATGCTCAATACATATGATTTTCGGCCGATTCTGCATTTCGAATCGGAGGCGAGAAATAGAACTGCGACTGGCTATTCAGCTTAGCGAATGAGCACAAGGGAAAAAAATGAAACTGACGAAAGCAAACAATGATGGAATAAAAAGGAAAAGCGCAAAAACTTGGAAACTTGGAAAAGGAGCTACACAAGTCCGTTAATAATGATCGAGGCAGGTATAGGCGCTGCTTGCATTATATATATTTACAGTTCTAGCTCTTCTGTTTTTTGTTTGGATGCCGAATTCAGAATACTGCCACCTGCTGGTATGAAAGATTTCTGTTCTCTCACACAAGCAGAAACTACATGCACAATTTGGTGTCAGATGCACCTGCCTAATAATCGGCCTAATTTGCAGCACAAATGGCCGATGCCATAATGTAATTAATGTAAAACAATATAATAACTTTGAAAATATATATCACTTACTGGTAACCCACAGGATACAGTTTTCCTGCATTTGCAGATAACTCCGTCAGCACACCCAAGTTCTGTACCTGCAAAGAGCCTATTACAAAAATGAGAAAGAGAAAAGGAAACAAAATGATGTGAGATATACGATTAAATGTTATACAAAGGTTATATGTAATACAATCGAGCATGTTATAATTTTAGATCAAAATCATATATGGTTTACATACCGATCATGACATTTATGGACTCTGGCTCCAAGCCTGTTAGGAACTTCCTTCGAAAGTTGATTCCTTCAAAATCTACATAAACCCGTCTGAGAACCTCAAACCCATTCATCACCTGCAAAAAAGGAAAATCACAGAACCTAAGAGTACAGGTTATGTAAGGGATAATGCACAGATAATTGTGGATTGGATTGGTTAGATGCCCCCCCCAATGACATTAGAAGAGTTAACAATTTCAATTGACACAAAACCTTGCTGCTGATGAGGTCCCGGTGTTTGTAACAGTAGACCTTCTTGTCGCTCTGGAAGACACAATGGCTGGCACGAGCGCACATGAAGTGGTAGTTACTCTGACAGGAAGAGAGACAGCAGCCCACTGTCGCTCCAGCATGGCCGCACCGCTCACAACGCTGCAGAGAAACCACAAAATCTGATTAGAGTGTCTGTGATATGATAACGCATTCAATACTGAATGGCCACTTTGAAATTAAACTTGTACTTACCATGAAACGCCCCCTGGCCACGGCACTGTGCACGTGCAACAATGCGCCTCTGAGTTCTTGCACCTCGGCTGACCAGATGCAGCAGTTCACGTGAGCCCACTCGTTTTGGCCCAGATACAGCAGCCTGCCCGCCTCCTATAAACACAGCTATTACACAGCTGCGTGCACAAGAGGTATATAATATTGTGAAATAATACGAGAAACTTACAGTGGGCTTGGCGTCACCCTGCTGCTGGCAAAGAGAACAGTGTCTGTTGTCTGCATCACATCGGTGGATGTTCTGAAGATCTGTAATGAAATGAGACAAATGCAAAGCATTAACGGCCAGTTCAAACTTGTTACAGAACCTCAAATCCATTAATCCTCTATAACAAAGGAAATGGTTCATTTAGTATAAACTGATGTATAACAATTTTAAGCACAAAGGGGTGTAAAACAGTAAATACTACAGCTTGTGCTAAAGACATTCTACCACAATGAGATTACCTTTTCCTCGTGCTTTCAATAAACGATTCTCTTGGTTCTCCTTTGCCATCGTTTGATCATGCTCCTTCAACCACTGGGCATAACTGTGCTCTTCAGATGGGGGCATTACTGCCTCTGGGAGCATTGCACTGTCAAAAAAATTCATGTTGGACCACTTTAATGCACTGAATTCATATTTTTGAAATTACATTTATTTATACATAAACTCTTTCTCCTGATACGAATACAAAATCTCAGCGGCTATAGATCTTGTGCATGTGGCTGCCCTATTCAGTTCTGCTCACTGGCTTTTAACAGAGTACAATTTGTTCCAGAGGCCGGGATGAATGCGCAGTACTGAACAAGTAAGTGCTAGCATTTTTAGAACATTCAGAATTATGGAATGCATCAATAATTTTTGAGACACTTAAGAAAAAAAGATTTGAAAACGATCAATACATATACACAGTTTTCGGGGGTGCGGATGCATGACTGGTGCCTTCACTGCTGGCCAAAACAATGCCTTTATCCTTTTTTAAGAAAAACCTTATGTTGCAGTATTTTCATTCTGGCTTTTGTGTTCTGCAGTTTCAGGAGATATATCCATCATGATTGTATGTTCATTAGAAATCTAACTAAAATTCTTTGTTAAAAGAAGAAAGTACCTTGGGAATTCTTTCCTCAAAGGTTTCCACGCTCTAGGATCCTGAATGTTAAACCAACTGAAAGTTTGCTCCAGTAACTGCAAAAGCAATGAATATACATGAATAAATAACAATTTAAATATGCATTGATAAAATATTTGTACAATTTTTGGTTACCTTTACATATAAAGCTCTGACATGAGCAGTGGGCCTCTGTTCCTCTTGAAGCGATTCTTCTTGTTGGAGCTGCTTTACCAGGACAGTCACCACATCCTCATGAAATGCTTTCTGTACAAAATAAAAAAATCAATAAATAAAAAATCAGTACATTTGCATGAAGCTGGTTAACTGGTAAAAGTGAAACCGACTCACCAGTGAAGTATACGAGCCGCCTTTAAGCTTCCTCTCCACAGCATGAAGATGACAAATCATCTTTCGATTCTGCTCGCTGTCAGCATCAGAACAGGCTTCACACTGGTTCAGAAGACAGACAACAAACAATTCAGCAACGTTAAGCAAAAGTAATACAATGTCCCAATGAGCAGAGGAGTGCTTGAGATTCCTTACAAATTTCATTTGGTCACTGACTCATTCCATGACGATGCTTTAGAACTGAAGCAAGGCCTCACGATATCAGTTTATTCTTTTTGAACAACCCTGTATGTACAGTGGTACCTCGACCTACGAGTGCATTAATGTACGAGTTTTCCGAGGTACAAGCGGTCACTCTGTCATTTTTGCTTTGTTACGCAAGCACAAAATTGAGGTACGAGCTTGAAATGCCGCTGCTAGATGGCGAAGGGAAGCCAGAAAGTGAAGATTGTGAGAAAAATTAAGATAAGCAAAGAGGAAAAAGTACAAAATTTAAAGTTTAGGGATATGTAGTGTACAGTAGTGATAGTTAAAAAACGTGTTTTCCCTCCGCCTCCGCTTATCGCCTCTAGAGAAACAGTCCTGTCCCACAGGTTTCCGAACTAATGCTCTTTCTATTAAAACGTTCTTCTGTCACGGTGACTGCTGTGATGAGCCGCATCTTAAAATAAAAAACTCCTTGACCTTACACTCAAAAGCATTTAAAGGATGACTGAGGAGACACTGATTAATAAAAAAAACAGTAAGCATTTCAATACGTGTAAAATAGAAGCCAAACAATGGGGGATTTTTGCGATGGTGATAGCTAGCATATTTATTTAAATAAATATGTAAAGAACCTTACCTCTGAGCATTTCAGGATGTGAGAGGTGGTCAGGGAGCTCGTCAGGCCATTCATGATCTTCTCGAGACCGCTGCGCAGTACACTCTGCACCACTTCCTGCCAGCCACTGGGGAAGTTTTTACTGCAGGCGGCGCAGGAGAACACCAAACTTTTCCCCCGCAACCTCTTCAGAATCTCATGCAAGTCATCTGATAGGAAGAATTTCAATTGATACTTATTATTAAGAGTAAATGAACAGATGAACAGTGGATGGAGAAAAGTTTGCGGACACCTGACTATAAGATTTGCGTGTGCTTTACGAACATCCCATGCCAAATTTAGTCCTTATCTGTTGTTGTAATATCCTCCACTCTTCTGGGAAGATGGCAATATGCTTATATAAGCGCAATATGCAATATAGGCAATATAGTAAAATTATTACGATTTTTCAAGACACTAACCTGTCAGTCCCTCACACTTGGGATGTACCCAGTGGGCACATCGAGCACACTGCATCATCTTCATGTCGAACTCATGCTCAGGATAGCACTTGAGACACACCGTGCAGAAGTTTCCTGCAAAATACAAATGTTACACATGTAAAAAGTACACAAACTATGAGTTAAAGTAGAGATACACTCTGTATGTAAAATATTACTCATTAAAAGTACAAAAGTATTTGCCTTCAGCTGTACTTAAGTATCCAAAGTACTATGATTTATTATGGCTATAATGTTCTGATTATTCCAATTCCTTAAAAAAAAAATAAACAGAATAAAATCGTGTAAATAAGGCCACGTGTGTTGTGGTGAGTTCGAGTCAGGAGTTTCCTCCATCATTTATTCCTCTCTAAATGTTCTGCTTGCTGATGAACTTATGCCGAACTGTATGTTGGTGATCAGTAGATACACCAGGCGGCAGAACAAATTCAAAACAGAGCATGCGCTCTACACTGATTGGTGGATTGCTGAGTGATTGATCTGTTTTTATCCACTCATTTAAAAAAAAAAAAAAAAAAAAAAAAAGGAACGACTGATTTCGCAAAAAATTAAAGTTTTTGAAATAGTCTCCCCAAATGGAAATACTTCAGCTTTGACATGCCTCTTGACTTCTTGACAGTGTCCACATTAAAAAGTGACAGGATAAATATTATCGTTTCAAAAACACAGCTTTTCAGTGCACATCTGCAAATGACCTGAATTGCAAAAAGCAAAAGGTTTCAGTAAAGTACATAACATGGACAAAAGTATTGGGACACCTGAATTTTCCAGTCAGATGTGTTTCTTCCCCAAAGTGTTACCACAAAGTGAAAGTGAAGTACACAATTGTGTAGAATGTTTTTGAAAGCAGTAGCATTACATTTTCCATTCACTAAAACTAGTAGATAAGAACCTGCTGCAGCATGAAAATGCACCTGTGCACAAATCTGGCTCCATGAAGATACACTTTACATTGATTGAAATCTGACCTCACTCGACTTGTACACCTATGGTGTATATTTTAAATGGTATGTTGTTATTGAAGTACCTTGTTTGTGAAGGTTACTGCAATCAGGGCAGAGATCAAGCTCATGATTCCAAGAAGTGCTCCAGGATTTTCCCGGTGTCACCCCACAGCTTTTGCACCGAATACACAGCATACATACCTACACAAACGATTCACAATAAAATAAATTAGAAAGGTATACACATACTCAGAGACACAACACCATATCTAAATTAAATTAAAACATACCTACACCACTCAGGCATAACATTATGACCACCTGCCTAATATTGTGATTGTCCCCGTTTTGCTGCCCAAACAGTTGTAACCCATCGAGCAGTAACAGCATTAACTTCTTTAGGAATTTGAGCTAGTCTGTTGGATCGGACCACGCGGTTCCTTCCTTGGAGCACTTTTGATAGATTCTGACCACTGCAGATCAGGAAATACTCCACAAGAGCTGCAGCTTTGGAGATGCTCTGACCCAGTCGTCTAGACGTCACATTTTGGCCCTTGCTAAACTCACACAAATCCTCACGCTTGCCCATTTTTCCTGCTTCGAACACGTCAACTTTGAGGACACAATGTTTACTTGATGCCTAATATATCACACCTACTAACAGATGCCATGATGATGAGATAATTAGTGATATTCACTTCACCTCTCGGTGGTTATAACGTTATGCCTGTACACTGACAAAGTATCAAATGTGAACAACAGTAAATGATACAATGTGCTACATTGTGCTTCCCGGTCATACAATGCAACTTGTACAATGGACTCTCCATACAATCTAAATCTAATTTAAAAACGCTTTGGATTTATTTATTTTTTTTTTTTGAAAAAATACGACAGTGAGGCAAATGACAACAGCACAACATGAATGTAATAATAATCTGATAAACACTGAAAGGCCATTTGTTAAAATACATTGAGCTGCTAACAGGTCCCATCATTTCCTTGTATATTTGCACACAAGCATAAGCTGTTACTTCTTCATTTATTCTATTAACCGATTACTTTATACACATAAAATTAGCCCGTGCTGCAAAAGAGTGGAAAAGCTCACCCAAGGTGTGTTATACTTTCCAGGTTTGGGATACATGGGCCCTAGACAGGATGGGTGGTAGCAGTAAAAGCACCTTCTGCACTGCAAAACCGGCTGAAGGGAAAGAAACAGGTGAGACTGCATAAGCAATATGTGAACGTATTCCTATGGGAATACAAAGTCATAGCAATATACGTTGGTCATATCCCTCAAGTGATGTTTTGTACCTGTTTGCTCTTGCTACCACAAACGTGACAGAATTTGCAGCGCCTGCAACACCAGTTTTGCTTGTTTTCTTTCGGTGGACGGTCGTCTGCTGGAAGGCAGAAGCGGTGGAAGGGTTCGCAGCACATCTGACAAAATATCATCTGGAAGGCATGAGATGAATATTCATTACTATGAGATGCAATGTATGTTCAGGCTTCACAATGAGACACAAAGAATCGACTGAAAAGCATATGTGCTGCAGTCGTGCGTCCTTACGTTATGATGGCCTTTACTAGCACACAGCAGACACACACACTCCGCTGTAATTGGAACGGACATAAGGACACTCAGTCCTCCCATCGCCCAGACATTCTGAATGTTGCAGTCTTCCTACAAAACAAAACGAAACAAGTGTAAGATTTAAAGTCTCATCAGAAAAGTAATAGTGTGTAAATGGGTGAACAGCGTAACTGGGACTCAATGTCCAGTGTTTGGCTGCGTTACATTTTCTAACCCCGCACATAAATAGCGCCGGAATTGAGGTAACTGATGCATCTCGTAATATGTGACAGAAAGCGCACTCTTGACATGAACGAGTACAGTGTCTACATCATTCAAAACTAATAATAACCATATGTAACATGTAGACTCAAAGTGGTGACCATTTCCTTTATTATACGTTTATTTAACTTTTATGGAATAAGTCGCGAAGTGCTTTCTAAGAGTCAGGTTACGATGCAAAGTAATAGGAAATTGGAGCATAGGAAAGTATTCAGGATTGCTCTTGTTTCTGACAGGAATTCTCAACTCTTTGATGTTAAATGTAACTATAAACCCATTACAGCTGGTAGATACCAGCCCCCAAAAAAGCTTGAAGGA
This sequence comes from Silurus meridionalis, assembly GCF_014805685.1. Classification (NCBI taxonomy): domain Eukaryota; kingdom Metazoa; phylum Chordata; class Actinopteri; order Siluriformes; family Siluridae; genus Silurus; species Silurus meridionalis. The sequence continues at coordinate 6,548,548 of NC_060912.1, read as the reverse complement.
AGCAGATTAGGAAATAAAAAGATGGTAAAGAAAAAGTGGTATTATGTGGTCTCTAATTACAAAATATGATAATTTAAATATAATTGCTACACTAAATAATGTTATTACTACTGACTCCTCCATAATGACATCACAGAGCTGCTGCATGTAAGACACATGGCGTTTCAAAATGCCCCATAAGTGCTCAATAGGGTTCAGGTCTGGATACAGACTGGCCACTCAATCACCTTCCTCAGCAAGGCAGCTGTGTTTGGGGTCATTATGTTGAAAAACTGCCGTTCTGCCCAGTTTCTGAAGCATCATGTTCTGCTTCACAAAGTCACAGTACATGTTGGAATTCTTGTTTCCCCCAATGAACCAGCAGCACTCATGCAGTCCCAGACCATGATGCTACCACCACCACCAAGTTTGACTGTAGGCATCACACATGCTGGACCCCATCTGAGCCAAACAAGTTTAACTTAGTCTCCTCTAGTGCTGCAACAACTAATCGATCTTCTTCTTTCGGCTGCTCCCTTTAGGGGTCGCCAGAGGATCATCCGTCTCCATACCCCCCTGTCCTCTATATCTGCCTCTTTCAACCCAACTACCTGCATGTCTTCCCTTTACCACATCCATAAACCTTCTTCTTGTGCTTCCTCTTTTCCTCCTCCTGATAGCTCCATCCTCAGCATTCTCCTACTGATATACCCCATGTCCCTCCTCTGCACATGTCCAAACCATCTCAATCTCGCGTCCCTCACCTTGTCTCCAAAACATCCTACATGTGCTGTCCCTCTAGTAAACTAGTTTCTAATCCTGTCCATCGTTGACACTCCCAACAAAAACTTCAACATCTTCAGCTCTGCTCCCTCCAGCTCCACCTCCTGTCTTTTAGTCAATGCCACTGTCTCTAAACCATACAACACCTCAGGTCTCAACTAATCGATAATGAAATTTAGTGTTAACAAATATAAATCTAAAAGCATCAAATATCAACAGTAGTAAACAGTTTCGCATTTTCAGTCACTGTTCAATCACAGTCCAGCTAATGATTATGCATTTATAGACCAATGCATATTTTTTCCTTTTCCCCTTTTTTTTTTTTTTAATTAAGCTTTTTATCTTGCTCTTTTAACAGCATTTCTGTACTACAACAGTAACTTATTTGTTTTTAAATGTGATTTTCTGTGGCTTTACTATGTTTGAATGTCTATTTTTTAAACACAAATTGTCAAAACATTATATATTATGTATTATATATATATATATATATATATATATATATATATATATATATATATATATATATATATATATATTATATTTCTTATTGATTTTTTTAAAGCATGGTTGTCAACTTGCCATCTGCAAAATACAATACAAATGATGATTTACATAAATTTCTTCACCTTTCATACTCAAATGCTGTTTTGTTTTTGCATGAGTGAATTTGTTCAAAGGAGAAATCCCCCATTCAGTCCTCAACAAGAAGCCACTATAAGCTTTAAAATATCAAAATTAAAGAGATTTAAACTCAATATCTGGCTTTTGTATTTAAGTACAATTTTATACACTAAATTAGGGTTTTATATAGTTATAACAAGCAAAACATCTAATAATGAATCCGATTCTCGAAGATATCATCCGATTAAGTAATTCATGCTCTTGGACAGGTCACTTCAGCAAACTGTTTGCAGGTTTCTTGTGAGCCAGCTTCAGAGGAGGCTTCCTTCTGGGACAACGGTGATGCAAACCGACTTGTTGCTGTGTGCACGTATGGTCTGAGCACTGACAAGCGGACCTTCTGCTTTTGCAACATCTAAAGCAATGCTGCAGCACTCATGCGTCTGTTTCTTGAAGCAGCTTCTGCACCTGATGCACAGCACGAGGACTCAACTTCTTTGATTGACCCTTGCGAGGTCTGTTCTAAATGGACTTGGAAAACCTCTGTTTGACCCTGGTCACTGTACTGTAACTCAGTTTCAGAGTGTTACTGATCTTATAGCCTCGGCCTTCTTTGTGGAGAGCAACAATTCTCAAATCCTCAGAGAGTCTTTACCATGAGGTGCCATGTTGAACATCCAGTGGTCAGTATGAGAGAAATGTACTCAAAGCACCAAATTTTAACTTCTCTAATACAAGATACACACGTTTGTATGGTCCTGACAAGGACAGCTGTAATTACTTAGGGTGTACTCACTTTTGTTGCCAGATATTTTAACAACAGTGGCTGTATGTTGAGGTTTTTTCAGAGGACAGTAAATCTATACAAGCTGCAGATTGACTACTCTAAAATCTATCCAAGTTTCATTTCTATGGTGTGGTCCCTTGAGAATATCTACTAAAATGGTTGAAATGTAAGGGGTGCACTCAATTTGGTGAGATACTGTATATAAAGTATACTTTATAGATACAATATATGTAGGCATAACTTACATAACTGCATGGACCCTTATGGCAAAATACAATTCGATACATTTATTTTCACCACCTTACTGTGATGACTTGCAGTGAATGGAGTCACCCGGGTTTGTGTGCGTTTGACCGTGCAAGAGATCTACCCATGCTACCTTTACGATTTACAGATTGACGTATTGGGCACCTGTGGCCTATTGGATAGTAATTATAAGTCTTTAAAAAATAGATTTAAAAAAATAACGATTAAAGATTGAAACACTGACCTTAAAGTCTACCCGGATTTTGTGCGCTGGCTCCTGCGCCTGTCGTTCCCGGTGTACGAAGCCTTTGGCCAGTGTGGCCAGGACGCTGGGTGGCATGTGCTCCATTGAGCTCTGGGAATGAGGAAGACAGGGGTCAGTAAGGGGTCGCTGCAGAACTCCCTCCTTCACAACCCGCGTTTCTCTATCCGCCTCCTCTTCTTGTGCTCTTTTGTCACCGGGCTGGAAAGGCACAGCCACCGAAGACACTTCAGCAGCTCGCACCAAGCTAAGTGGCAGTCTGTGCAGTCGCAGCTGGAGCCTCAGCCCGAGCTTTTCAGATGGACTTCCTGGTACAGAGCGCTCCAGCGCCTGTGAGGTAGGGCAACTCTGGAGTTGGGAGAGTAGGAGAGCGAGGAGGGGAAAGGAGGTGGGGAGCATTATAGCAGGACAACTGCATCATGACAAGTGCAGCAAAGAAGAGCAGCTGAAGAAGAGCGGAAGGATTAGGAGGTGCAGGAGCAGGAGCAGGAGCAGGAGGAAGGAGATGACGAATAGTACCCCCTCAAGACAAGAAAGTAGCACAGAATAGGTCCGGAATTGGTGCTGTTTACAGTACATAAATTAAATAATTCAAGATTACATTTTATATTCAGGGTTATTACACTGCAGAAATAAAAAAATAAATAAATCAACTGAACAAAATTATAAAATATAACAAAATAAATAGGTACACTATATAGCCATAGGTCTGTGGACACCTCACCAATCGCATGCATATGGGCTTGTTAGAACATCCATTCTTCCATGAATTGGCTTATTCAGTCATAAGAGCATTAATGAGAGAAAACAATTTGTTCAGTGAAGTTCAGTAACACAATGTTCGCCTGAAGCTCGGTTTTCTACGGAAACAGGTTTGAGCCTCTTAGTTTCAGTAATTACACAATCTTTCACAATCAGCACAACATACATTCTGTACAATTGTGTGCTTCCAAAACTGTAGCAACCAGTTGGAGTTGTGTTGGACAGATGTCTAGAGAATGACCGATTAATTGGTTTTGACGATAAATCGGCACTGATACTTGATTACTGGAACTATCAGCAAAAATCCATATAGATAGTTTTTCCGGCTTCCGGCCCGCTGTTATTGCGAGAGCGACCTCTAGAGGAGAATTACTGACGCCACGTGCTGTTTGTTTCTGACTGTGCGCTGCACGGAGAGCGCTTTATTTATTATTTACAATTAATATATCCACAGCACACTTTCATGATTCAGTACTGTTTTTACATTCATTATTTTTTTAATAAAGTTCAGTACTATTTTACATGGGGTGTTATGTTTGTTTGTTTTAATCCAGTATCCATTTTAAAAACTTTCGGTTGATAATTCAGCTATCCTCAAGTACGACCGACCTAGCTATCGGTAAAATCCACTATAGGTCGACCCCTACGTGTCCACAAAAACCTATTTACAACCATTTTACCAAAAGTGTCAATAGATTTTGAGTGTAATAACCTGAATGTAAGATCTTTGCTTAAAAAAATAAACTTCTGGCCCAAATCAGAGAATGATGCTGACAATAGATTTGAACAAAAAAAACAAAAACAAAAATAAAAATCACAACAACAACAAAAAAAAGCAGGACTGTTCCCAGACATGTCAGTACACTAAATGGACCAAAGGTTCTTGGACACCATATGTTTCGTATTTGCTTTTTGAAAATCCCGTTCCACATTTAATTTGCTTTAATAATACCGTCTCATTTCTGGACAAATGTTGGAATGACTCTTGTGGAGATTTGTGCTCATTCAGATTATGATGTAGGGTGAGAAAGCTTGCATGAGGGCAAATGTTACAATCCATCCCAATGGTGTTCAACAGGGATGAGGTCAGAACTCTCAGAGCAGGCCACGCAAGATCTTCCTCCAACCAACAATATATTCATAGAGCTCCCTTGATTGTGCTGTAGCAGGTTTGGGTTTCCTAGTTCAAGTGAAGGACAGTTTAAAAACTAATTACAATGGTTTGAAAATTCCCAATACTTTTGTCCATATAGTGTATCTGATATTACTGAAAACGGCTTAGCATGAAAGAGGTTTAAATACAAACTGCTTAACAAAGTAAAAATATATATAATGCAAAAAAAATAAAACAAAGGCATTTCATAAAGAAATACCTTATTCATTCGTCGCCGTCCCCACAGCGCTTTCGTCATCCCAGGCCTTCGTGATTTCACTGCCTCGTCTTGAGTATCAGCAGGTGTAACAATTTCTATTGGACAATAAACAAAATAAGTGTGAAGGAAAAAAACACTTATGCAAACCTCATTTCCTAATTTACATTAACATCAATGCATTTAACAGCTAGTTTGGTAGCAACTTGTTAAAAAGGCGTTTTTTTGTTTGCTTGTTTGTTTTTCTTCAGCAATAAGTCTCACTCTCCTGGGAAGGCTTTTCACTACATTTGTGCACAACTCAAACATGATCAGTGGGGTGAAGGTGTGCAACTCTGGCTTTGTCATGCCTAAACAGAAAGGGTCCTTCCACGAACTGTCTCTCATACTTTTGTTTAAAATGTCTTTGAACACTATTCTACACTGCTACAAAAGGATGCAAACCCAAAAAAAAAAAAAAAAAACCCAGCACCAAATCATTATGCTTTCTCCAAATCTATGGTGTCCTCCTGAGATCAATAATCCAGCGAACATTCAGGTTGCTCCAGAATCCAGGGACTATACAGGACTCCAGACCGTGCTCAGAACTACATACATTGATTGTGAATGTGTCTCCATGAAACAAGCTCCACGGCTGAGCAGCAGTGCACAAGCTTAAGTGTCATAGCTGTATCTCCTGAGACACAGTACCTGCACTGATCTTGCTTCCAGGAACAGACAAAGAACTTTGGATTGAGCGATCAAACAAAGTGCAGACGATTTTAACACTGTATTGCTGTGAGTTTGAGTATTCTGTCGCTTCGTAGCTGAAATGTTGTTTCTCCTTGAAGTTTTACTTTCATGATAATAGCACTACAGTAAAGTGAAGGGGTTCTCACAGAATCCATCATGCATATTAAAATATACACATCTACAAAATATAAACCCCAGGATCGGCAGAGATGTATCTATTCTAGTTTGTACGTCTGGCTTTCGATAATGAATCAGTACTGAATTCATACCATTAGCCTTAATACTCGGCTCACTACTGCTGGGTTCCTTGATCACATCTTCAGCAGAAGCGTCTGTGTCGTTCGAGTCCGACTCTAGCAAGTCGCTGAAGCATCGGCGTGTGACCTGTCGCCTGGGCTGCCGCCGGACAGAGCTTAGAGCGTTAGTGTTTAGAGCGTCTGCCGTGACATCTCCCTCGTCCTCTTCCTCGGCACCACTGTACGCAGCGGTTTGGCCGCACGCAGGACGTCGCTTCATCTGAACTGCGAAAAAACACAATAGGTCAAATAAATGCTCTAATTTAGGGACAATAATGATACGAAGCCAAATGGAAACGTTTCCTGAAAGGACGGTCTAATTTTAAACAGCCATACCTTTCAGTCGTCTCACTTTGTTCTCTTCGATCCGTAAGCACTTCTTGTAGCTGGAGAGAACAGAAATGATTAGCTTTAAGGTTCTAACGCTAAACACGGTGACATTTTGGTTTTGTAACACGCCAACAGATGGTAGCACAGGGCTGCATGCACAGTGGCAAAGAGCACAAAGCTTCATTCGCGTAATCACGGCTGCTGTTTTATGACCAGTCACTGAACACTACTCACACGCGAGTTTCTCGCCGGAAACAACGTGATCTCGCTTCCGCACCCACCCACTCGCTTTGGCTCCTGTGTACTTCAACCTTTTCCCGAAGACGACATTCACCTTTCTGACACTATTGCAGAGATCTGGTGCAAATCGCAAAAGGTGCTTGATGCGAAAAGAAGCCTTCTGGGACACGTTTTAGAAGTGGCAGGAACGATGAAAGCAAGAAGAAACTATGAACTGCATCGTTTTATTTGATTTCACGTGAAAAGAAAGATCCAGAATTGGAGTTAGTGCATCAGAAAACCTACTACTATCAAGTTGTTGAATTTGAATGAAACGGATCACATGACTATCATGTGACTTAAAATAAGTCCTTGGTATTGAAAATGCCTATACAAGTTTTTTTTTTCTTGGACACGCCAACTTAGTATGGACTCATGAGCAAAATGTAGAGAAAAGACACGTGATTCTGACCCATTTTTCTGTCCGGACTGGCCTGATTCAACCTGACGCCCTACATCTAGATGGAGCTCTATTTACTTCGAAACCACGTGCTGCTGCAGAGAATGGTTTCTACGTGAGCAGACTAAATATTGTTACTGTGGAGGACATCTCAAGAACCATGGCGATGGATTTGCACTGTAATTGATATATACACTGGCTTGAGTCTACTGTTGCCATGAAAGGTTTTGCATTCAAGCATCCATCAGTGCACCTTAATGATGGAAATGTAAAGAATGGACATTCAGTGTAACTCAGATGAGGATGGATTTCTTTTAGGTTTCTTTCTCATCCCATCTCAGGGAGTCACAATCAGTTCATTTGGGAAAAACTTAGAGGGACAAAATTCTGGCGTTGAAATTTACATTCACAATCTATATTTCTGTAAAGCTGCTTTGGGACAAGGTGTATTATTAAAAGCACTTATCAAATGTAAAGACAGAATAAGTACCCCATTATAGCACTTCTAAAAATGCCGAAAGCAAGTGAAAGGTTAAAGCGCTTTGCAGAGAATTAAATAGGATTAAATAAAGCTTTAAATAGTTCACGAAACTGTTCGAACACGGGGTAAAAAAAATAAATAAATAAATTGGAAAACCGTTTTTGAGTAGGTAAAAATAATGTGCTAATTTAATACGATTTACTAAATGATTTATAAAAAAAAAATAAATGAAACGTATCTAAACGCTGCCTCATAAGGTAACAGGTTTGACCAACGGATTTTTTTTATTTGCTGAACTGTTTTTTTCTGGAACACTGAGCACAATGAGGTAGAGTGGAGCAAAACCATGAAGGCACTTAATCGTTATACGATGCAGCCATTTGAGAATGGGTGTAACTCTACACCTCATTCTGGTGTTGTCGAAGTCTTTGCCATAATTAACCAGTCAAAGTACAAGAGGTCATTAGATTTGAAAGACATTAAATGTGCAACGTTCTGACTATCGAGAGTTGAGAAAATGTTATTAATCTTGTATACACACACACACACACACACACACACACACACACACACACACACACACACAAGGTTTGTGGACACCAGACCGTAAGTATGTGTGTTAGTATAAGGCAGGTATTGATGAAGGTAAGCTGAACTGGTGCAGTCAGTGTTCCAATTTATTCTTAAGGTGTTTAATCAGTAGGTTGAGGTCAAAACTCTATAGCAGGGAACTCAAGATCTTTAATTCCAACCCATGCAAATTATATCTTCAAGGATCTGGCTTTGTGCCATGCAGGAAACGGTTTGGATCTCCTAGTTCAACTAGAGGGAACGTTTCTTGTTACTGTGCCTCTGAGTTTGTGAAGTCAGGTGTCGCAATACTTTTGTTTATATAGTGATAAAATGATAAATGTGGTTTATAAAACTGAAGTCACTACGGTAAATAAATCTAATTTCAGACAGATTAGGGAATTATTTTCCACTTACACGCAGCTCTGTCGTTTTTTGTTGGGTCCTCCGTATTTTGGTTTATCCAGACAGAAAACACAGGCCCCGCAGTCCTCTACACGACAACAGCCCTTGCAGCTGAAGCAGCGCCGCTGTCGCAGACCGAACGCTTTCTGTTTGTGCGTGTGCCTCTGTTCAATGGAGCCGGTTTCACTGCTTTCTGGTTCCGAGTGAGAACCGAGCTCTTAAGGAGGGGAAGAGAGGGGTTAAAACCAAAACAAAACAAAACAAAAAGAGTAGCAAATGTCTACATGAAATATAAATCTGATGAGGCAATAAGGCTAGCAATCTTTTCTCTTCGATCACCTGAGCATGGACTTCAAAGCCAACCTTTCCAGATCATTCCCAATTTCAAATTGTCAATTAGGGCTGCAGCTATCGATTATATTAGTAATCGAGTATTCTGCTGATTATTCCACCGATTAAAGGAGTAATCGGATAAGACGTACATTTTTTTCGTTAAAAAGCGATACTAAATATACAAGAGAAACAAAAACACGTCACTTAATTTAGTGAATTTAACTGCCAAATTACAGTAAAATGCAAATACAGTCGTCCTCCGTTTATCGCTGTGGTTACGTGCCAAAACTGACCATGAAAAACAAATTTCCCCGATAAACGGACGCCACTCCAAAAACTGCTTTTTTATTATTTTTTTTTAAAACACAGTTCTGTAGCATATGCGTAGTTTCTCTGCTCGTTTTTTTGGTTTAAGTGTCCTATGACGTCAAAAATAGGGCAGGGTTAAAGATACACGTCATTGCATTCTTTATTTTCATTGGCTAAATCTGGTGACGTACGTCTTCAATTCCGCCTTTTTTGACGTCAGAGCCCATAACAACCAAGATTAAATAAAATTCATTCCGATTGGCCAGAATTGTCCCCTCCAGCCGTATATTGTAGATTTTTAGCATCCCAGCACCGCGATTTTGTACGCAAGGCTACTTCTTTGTCTCGTGTAAATGTATGATATACACTGTACGGTATTTTGGGTCTACTTTACTTCATTTTATAATAAAAAAAATTATTTTTATTAATACATTTCCTTATTTCAACATAAAACAACATAAAACTCTATTAGTTTAGATTTTTCGCGATAAATCGGGACCATTCGCGGAACAAAATTCGATTCGAACCATGATAAATCGAGGGCTGATTGTATAAACATAAATAAAAACTTCAAACAAAAATATCAAAATCTTTTTCAAATTACTTGAAAAAGGTCAATGGAATGGTGTTTTCTTTATGTTTTAGTTTGAAATGATCCCAAACTTCTGTTTTGTTCTTTGGCCTGAAGTTTGAAGCCGTTGGACGAGGCTCCTTTGCTTTATCGGTCTTGTTCAGTCTCCTCCAAAACTGATTCTTTTCAAGGGATCCAAACAATCAAATCATTTGCCTTAATGCATTTTTGTACTTTAATTACTCGAGTTACTCAAGGAATCATTCCAGTCCTACAATTAACAGTAAAATGCATTACAAATTATCCCTCAAACATGAGATGAGAAGGAAAAAGAGGTCTAGATGGTATTCAAACCAGAGAAAAAACTAATACCAATCTCTAGAACAAATGCATCGAAACGAATCGCACTTCACACCAACTCAAATCATGATATCAGACTTAGTAAACGCTGAAAATCAGAACGCTGTGTACCCTCAGTGTCTTGTGAAGGTGCAATGCCTTCTCGCTCGTGTAAAGGCAGAGCAGAGAGTCGAGGGATGTCTTCAGGTACCATGGCACGGGGCTGCCCGAGTGCCACTGCCGCTGCCCGACACACGTGTTTTATACGTGGGCCTCCGACTGGCTGTCCCTATAAACACAATTAACCCACACAGATAACATTTAACATCTTATGAGACACACAGAGTAGGGTCGCAAAATTCCAGGTATTTTCAAGACTGGAAACTTTCCATGGGAATTAACAGGAATAAACTGTGAATTTAGCAAACACTAAACACTATTTAGCGCACGTGTTACGCTGGATTCCCGTCCTAACGCAACCCTCCCCATTTATCCAGGCTTGGGATCTGCACTGAGAGTGCACTGGCTTGTGCAACCCTAATGGCTGGGGTCGGTTCCCTGACCGGGGATCAAACCCGGGCCGCGGAGTTGAGAGCGCCGCATCCTAACCACTAGACCACCAAGGGACCTGTTATGTTGTAGATGATTAATTTCTAATTAATTCCCATTAATCCCTGTTTAATATCCGACTTGGAATGTTTCCCAAACGGAAAGTTTCCACACATTTACAATCCTAACACAGAGCCATACAAGCGACCCATTTTTGCATCCATTCGTCCGTCCCTCCCCGAGTGTATGGCCAATGTTACATTCTTAGTTCTTCAATCTTTTTTTTTGCTTCTCTACCAGCTAACAGAACGCACCTGAGGAATCTCTTCTTTGTTCGTCCTGACTATTCTATTTCTCCTGCTCCTCTTCATGCTCATGACACCTCCGTCTCCGACTCGCACTGTACCGGACATCAGCTGCAAAACACACACAAGCACTTTGTCACAATACGTGAGTATCGCGATATTTTGTTTGGAGATACTGTATCTTTCTTAAAAACACAATATTAATAACAACAACAACAAAAGTATTATGTATTATATTATATCTAATACATACAGGGGGGTTGCCTGTAAAATCCATTAGGGGTAAAACATCCGCTACAAGTAATATCAGCGTCGACTGACTTGTCTTCATTGACTATGTGCATATGGTTATAAAAATAATTTAAAACAATTACCATGTCAGGTGCAATGATACTAATTGTAAATGGATTGCAATATACTTGATACCACTGAGGTGTGATGTGTGTAAAGCTGGCACAGGTTCATGGTATGGGTAGGTGTAAGGAGTTTGGGTTGGTAGTGTATGTAACTAACTCTAAGAAAAGAGTAAATAAGGTAATCCTTTTGAGCTTACATGACACTGTCACATCTGTGACATCATTGTGTGACATCACAAAAGGGCTTCTTATAAATGGCTATTCGTGTTTATGTTTGTAAGAGCTGATTGTATTATCTGTTATTTATCTGTTTTGTAGCTCTGTTTCACTAAGAAAAGGTTTTTCATCAAGGAAAGGTAGATTTTGTGTTTCCCAAGAAAAGGCTGACGGCTGAACACAAAATAAAGGCTTTTTGAAACCTCAGTATGCTTCACCATTGTCTGGCTGGGGGTTTGCTACAGTGTTATTTTAGATGGAATTATTGCAAATGCGAATTCCACTTTGCTTGGTTAAACAATATTTTTTTTAAGGTTTGCATGAGGTGGTGTGTTTTTAATGACATTTCCTGATTTTATATCCTATTCCTGAAATGAGAAATATCCCAATATAACTCCAAGCTTACAGAATGGCAATGAATCGCAAAATTGGATTGTATTGACTCCTGTATCGTGATTAAAGGTGCATATTTCCAAGAATTTTTTATGCGATTTTAATGGGAAAATATTGGGAATTAATGGGAATAAATGGTGAATGTTTAATAAAATGCAGGTTAGCCAATAACAGGGAACTTCTTGCAGGATAGTCTTGGTTAAAACAACCAGCTTTATTGAGATTTTAGTTGAATTTCTACCCTGCACATTCATCAGTTACATGCACGCAGCACACTTAAAATAAATAAAATAAAGTATCAATGTTTATTAAAATAAAATCTGACTAACGAGTAAAAAAGGTTAAGGATAAAAAAAAATCTTATCGGATTTGAGTAAATACCAATGTGTTTACACAGTAGCGAGCCAGCCAGTAAAACATATACTAAATGTATATTAAAACAATTTTTTGATAATTAATGAGGCTAGCTAGCTCAAACTGTGATGCTTGTAATGTTTCTGGTCAATAAGACGTCTTTTATGCTGCATTTATTTGATCAAGAATACAGAACAAAACAGTAATATTGTGAAATATATATTAAGAAATATCTATAATTGTTTTACTTACAATTAAATCAAAGTCAAGAATATATATATATATATTTTTTTATCTGTATTAGTTTGCATCCCTGATAACAAAATGTTTGTACATGAAAGTTTAAATATATTTAACTATTTCCCAGAAATTCCCTTCAATTTAAATAAACTTCCGTAAATTACCCATAAGATCTCAGCAAGTTCTCATCCTGGAATATTTCCTAAATTCCTCAGATGAGGTTCAAATTAAAAGTTTCCAGAAAGTTCCCACTCCTTTGCAAACCTGAGCACAGAGCCATACAAGCCTCTCTCTTCTATATCCATCCGTCCCTCCGTATGTGTACGGCCAACGTAGGCTCCTAAATGGTGTTTTTTGAGTAGTTTTGCACCTCCATAAGCAAACAGAACACACCTGAAGAAAACTCTTCCTTGCTCACGACTGACACTGAAAGCGCCGCGTCAAAATACATACCTGAGCCGTCTTCAGCTGTTTCTGCTGGTCGATTTTAATCAGCTGCACCTTGGCCCGTTTCAGCAGGTGAAGCATCCTCTTGTTGGCGCCAGAGACGCTGATTTTGTGAAAGGAACCTCCCGGGGCCGACATCGACTCGGGCTTCCCGGCACCAGTGCTTTGTACGTCGGTATCACCCTCCGCGCTGGTTCTCTCCGCTGGGGGGGAAAAAACATTAGTGCTGTCGTGTCTTCGTAAAAAGTGACAGCAAGTTCTTATATTCCTTACCATCTGCCGTGGTTTCAAATCCTTCGACAGACAGAAGCTCTGGCTGACTGATCACTTCATCGTTAGCATGTACAGCCACTTTATGTACAATTCCTGGACAGTCCAAATCCCCAATCTTTATATCGGAGCTCCTCCATTTTATCAGAGATTCGTGGTTCTCGCACTCCACTTTTTCACAGAGGGCTTTGGAATTAGTGCTAGCCATTCGCTGTTCCTTCCTCTGAGTCAAGCTTGCTGTAAGCATCTTTAAACCCTCATAGACTTTGAGATGAGTACTATCAAATGAAGGTCTCCCCACTTTCTTGCGTGGAACAGCAGTCAGGCCGCTTGGTTTCAACTCCACAAGCTTTCCATCGAGGTTCTCCACCTTGTCAGATATGGCTCTTTTGTTTGTGCTTTTTTGTTTGTTTCCGATCTTGGGAGTTTGGGAATGGTTTGTTACTTCAGAGTCGCTGCAAGGCTTGTCTTGGTTCTCTGTTTGAACAACCTTCTTTCCCAGTGGTCCAGACATTCCTTCATCATCCATGAACCTTCTCGGCATCCTGATCACCCGGGACGGCCGGCTACTCGTCACGTTGTCCATGAGCACGTGCTGATTCGCCACCGGTGCTGGTAGTTCTGGATTCACCGGAGATGCCACTGCTTCGTAGGTGTTACAGACGAGCCGTTGCCTTTTCCGGGGGACTCCACTCCCGATCGCTGTCTGATCCTCCTTTAGCTTCAGCTCTGGCTTCCTACGATGGCTAAATAAAGATCTGCGTCGCTTTAAGGCAGCGAGGGATTTCGCGGGAAAAACTGGACCACTGTCTGGAATGCCTTCGGTGCCATTTGAAGAAGCAGCATCCACAAGTTCTTCCTCTTCCGGAGAGGCACTCGCCACGTCGTAGGCTTTCTTCTGCTTTGGATCAGGTTTTGGAGATACAGAATCACCTTGGTCGTCAATAGCAACTATTTCCTGAGCCTTGTTCGACTCAGCAGTCCTCGAGCACCCTCTGATTGAACGTCTTCCCAAATTCTCCGCCAGGTTCTTTTTGGAATCTCTTCCTCTCCGCTTAATCAGCGTTAAATTCCACACAAGTTTCCCTCGCCTCCTTAGACCGGTGCGTCCCGGCTGCGTTCTCGTTCTTTCAGCATCCACGCCTGGCTCACCCAATACCTCATTTTCTATACCTCCGTTTTCTTCTTTACGTGAGAACGCAGTCCTTTTCTCTTTCTCAGATGTTTTTTCTCGACTCCTGAGCATTTCCCTTGGTATCTTTGTCGTAGCCAGTTTAACGACTACTTTGGGTTTCCTGGCGCCGTGCTGACGTCTTCCCCCGTTCTCCAAAGGTGATGATCTCGCCGTTTCCGTAGTCACCCGTGATCCTCTTTTTGAAACGCTGACTTTGTTTGCAGATGAACCAGGAGCAAGAAACGGCTTTCCCTTCGTGGCCGATTTGAAAGAACTTTCTAGCAACAGACAAAAAGAAATTCTTATATTGGTACTCGTTTCTGCAGCAAAAACACAGGAATTTTACTTATTACAGTGGAAACAAAAATTTTTGGATGAATGAATTACTTTGTGAAACATCTTGTCCAGAGCGTAAAGCCCTTCGACCTTCAGTCTGAAAGCCTGTAAAATCTCTCTCCTGTAAAACAGAAAAGTAAATTTAATGCAGTAATAAAGGGAGTACACGGTTCCTATACTCAAGTGAAAGTACAATACCTCTCTATCACACAACTCCAGTAAAAGCACCTATTTTATAGTTCTACTTGAGTAAAAACACTGTTAAATACTGATCTAAGAACTGCATTTGAATCCTTTGTAGCATGTAAAACACATCATGATATGCAGTTTAAACACGAGGTGCAGCAGCTGTGTATCGAGACCCGATTTACAGGCACAAGAACAGCGAACAAGTTGTAGCAATCAACAGCAGCAAACATTGGAGCGACGAGGGTATATGTTGAGGATGCCTCAAATACTGTTAAATACTTAAAGATGTTAATATTCACTAATACTGGAATTTTGGCATTTTCTTTATTAATCAGCACTCGACATTTGTGCTGCAAATTAGTCAGATTATTATCCAGGCGTATGTGAAACACCAAACCGTGGGTGTACGTTCTGCGCTTTCGTGAGAGAACAAAACTGTCCCATACCAGCAGGTGGCAGTATTCAGCATCCAAACTTTAAAACAGTAAGAGCTAGAACAATGAATATATAAAGCAAGCGATTTATAACTGATGTGATCGTTACTAACTGTTTTATGTAGTTTTTATTAACTGTTAGATTTTGAGATGAAAATAAAATTAAGTATAATAATCATAAATAATAACATATATATATATATATATATATGAAATAATAGATATCAAATTATTGACCTATAATTAATAGTACAATAAAAAATGATGCAGTATTAAAACAAACACTCCCAGACGACCCGACACAAACGAATGTGGCGCGGGACAAGATTTAATTGGTGAATGCGGGAGCAGACGGTAAAATTCTCACGTGTGTGGGTTGCGGGAGAGTAAAATTATTCAGGGGATTCTGGCAAAATGGTCTTTAAAATATAAAAAAAAAAAAAAAAAAGAAAGAAAATTTCTAAAATGTATGTTATGTATCTACTGCACAAAAGCAACAATGGCAAATAAAATAAAACGATTTACAGGCAAAAGGTCAGAAGCAAACTTCTCATGCGGTTCATGCACGGTAACTACAAGAGCACTCCAGAATCACCACAGATATCACTTCATTATTAAAGAAAGGAACACACAACAAGAAACAACAACAATATCTTGGCCTGTTTTTTTTATTTTTTATAAAATAATAGTTTCAGTTGATGTTCAGAAAAGTTCCTTGTTTGTGTTCATTTACACAAAAAGTCCAACTGAAATAAAACGAAACGTCTTAATTTTTTGTTTCTTTTTCGTTTATATTCAGAAGGGAAATGAGTAAAACAAAAAAAAGCAAAGTAGCAGGAAGAATCAGGCAGTGCATTAAAAATAAAACTACTGATACAACTTTATCTGCAGGACAAAACTTAAATACTGCAGGCGGGAGAAAATATATCTATTTGCGAGAGTGGGACGGATGCAGGTCTCTAATGCAGCATATAAACCATCAACACGATGGGAAGCTCCAGTAACCTTCACCTTCACCTGCATGTAAAACGCTATTAATAACCCAAACCACGTTGGCCGCCGGTTTTGCAAAACCTACTTGCGACAAGCAAGCCGGTGTTTTTTTATTGCAAAAGAAATGACGCAGTTTACTGACAGGTCAACACATTTTTTATATGAGAGATTTTTCTAAGAAATTAATAATTATTTATAACTAGTCTTTAATCTTTAGTTAAAAAAAAAGAAAGAAAAAAAAAAGTGGAGAAAATCGTATCGTTACATCCATAACAATGCGAACACAATTCAAAGATCCGCTTTCTTCTGCATCCTTTCTTTTTTTAGCGTTCTAGACACTAGTCTTATACTCAAGTTCAAATAAATAAATAAAGACACCTTAAGATACAACTTAAAATGCAGAAGTAGAAATGGAGATGTCACAAAATGGAAAAAAAAACCTATAACAGATACACATATAAACAAAAGTATTGGGACACCTGATTTTTCCAGCCATATGTGGTTCTTCCTCAAACTGTTACAAAAAAGGTGGAAGTACACAGTTGATGTCTTTGAATGCAGCAGCAATGAATTACACATCCACTTGAACTAGAAGAACCAAACCTGTTCCAGCATGACAATGTCTCTGTAAATAAAGCAAACCCTGTTGAGATACGCTTTACATGGTTAGAGTGGAAGATCGTAAATAGGAAGGCCTCTTCGCCTACACCCGCGCCTGATAACATCTTGCGGCTGACTAATCGCAAATCTCCAAAAGCACACTCCAAAAAATGAGTGGAACGCCTTCTCAGAAGAGTGGAGGTTATTGGAGCAGCAAATGAGGACTAAATGTGGAAAGGGGTGTTCAAAAAGCACATTTTTGTCCATATAGTGCAAGCAAGCATCAGGTTAGAGCAACGAAACAAGACGCAATTTTGGTCTTCAAAGTGCGTCATCACGACGCCAGAATTCTAAATATTCAGATCAACTTTATCGATCCCTGCCTTAAAATTTTCAAACAGTTCCTCAATCGCAATTCCCATTACATCAACGCTTTCCAAAAGATGGTCGGAGAAATCTAGTATCTCTCTGTTCTCTTTCAGTACGATTAAACTGATCGAACGTGTCAAACATCTGCATTGGGATTATTAGGGATTATTAAGGATTGAAACGGTTAAGGCATTTAAGGATGATTACAGATGAGTTCTTGGGATATTGTATCCGAATGCATCTAAGAACTTAAACTGATGTATTGATTTGAAAGGTCTGAAGAAAATGAATGCAATACCTTTGAATTAATTGTTAACTTAGAAGATAAAACTGATCAAGCGAGTCATACAAATCTTTACATACAAAAATGTGGTATTCATAAAAATCCAATAAATTCAAAGACATTTGTATCATGTACCTCCAAAGTGTTTAAAATGTATTACAAAAAGACTAGCTACATTTACAGTATTTAACAGATGCCCTGTGTATTACAATTATCTTATTAATATAACTGAGCAGTTGAGGATTGGAGCAGAAGCAAATCCCAGGATCAGCAACCTGGTGGGTGCTGGGATTCGAACTCAATCTTTTATCAGAAAGCCAACGATCAACTTCAAATTGTACAAATAACACGCATTATTGCGCTTTAATATCTGAACACATGGTCAGCGTTACCATATTGTCTCATCCTGACTTCTCTATCGAAAACACATTCTAACGCCAGAACACTGGTTCAGAGAGCCAATCAACGAATCAATAATTGCGAAAAGCGACACAAATCCATCATTTACAACAAATAAAACTAATAATTTCGAATAATATGAGACATTCTGCCTTTTATTTACATGACACTCGCATGCCTGTGAGATCACACAGAGGTCCATGAAAACTAACATGAGGTCCAATGAGAAATAATTAAATGCAAGTCAAGTGTATTTCTATAGCGCTTTTCACAACAGACGTTGTCTCAAAGCAGCTTTACAGAAACTAACAGTTAAGGTGAATGATGTGTATTTATCCCTGATGAGCAGCCGTGGAGACTGTGGCAAGGAAAAACTCCCTTAGATGTTATGAGGAAGAAACCTTGAGAGGAACCAGACTCAAAAAAAAGAACAATAAACAATACACAACACCAGAGAGTGAGATCTAACATGAGCACTGGAGTGTAAGATTATGAGTAATGTTCTTTCCACAGTCTTTTACAGTCATTTGTGGTTATAAAACTATAAGCTACTGAGCAACTCATAAAATATCACACTGAGATCTTCTTTTTAAAAAAAGTCCCCACAAAAAAAAAATTGAGTCCCCATGAAAAAATGAATCTAAAGTCCAGGCTTGTGGTGCCTAAACATTGCCACGTAATTACATGAACGAACTGAAGAAACACGGTCTGTGGATAACCTTATATAAGGTTTCTCTCTTACAGGTCACCCACTTCTCTATTCTTAATGACAAACACCGCTTGCATTGCATTGCATTATATATACACACTGAGACACCAAGATAGTGTCAGGGGAAGCACCTGCAACTGTGTAGGGTGGAGATGGTAAAATTAATCGTATTGGTACATATTGGTAAAAAAACTATATTTATATACGAATTATCAGCAGATGCGTTATTCTTTTATTATTTCTAAAGTGAGCAACATACATTGATTTCTCTACGCTAAACAGTTTCTTGAGGACGTTTCTTTCGGCAACGCTGCTACGTAAATATGACGCATCACAATATTACGGAGACCGAGGCGCGTCCTGAGAGTCACATAAAATACAGATTTACATGGCAGAGGTAGAGCTGCATCTTCCTGTAGACATAACAGGAAACGTCTCATCTTTTCTAAACTTTAGACAGACGGCAAATCATAAATTTACTTAAGCACCTTCTGACTTCTAACGCATGGCCCTTACACAAGCACATAACACAATAAAAGAGAAAGGATGAGATGTAGATGAAAGATGAGATTAGATTTAGACTCTAAACCAAAGAAATAAAAGCGATCTCTTTCTTCCGTATTGAATTACGTCATATTTTATTCCATTACATTCGGTTGAATCAAATTCGAAATCAGATCGCACGCGCGTGGTAATGGGATGAAACATATCGTATCAATAGCTGCGATATTGTATCGTATCGTTGACTATGCAACAAGTCGCGAATCGCATCAGCCTCAATTATGGAGTTAAATGAGAAATTATTATTACATGAAATTAACAAACACAGTTAACATAATCTTTCGACTTCCAGGATCATCCGTCTCCATACCCCCCTGTCCTCTACATCTGCCTCTGTCACACCAACTACCTGCATGTCTTCCCTCACCACATCCATAAACCTCCTCCTTGGTCTTCCTCTTTTCCTCCTTCCTGGTGGCTCCATCCTCAGCATTCTCCTACTGATGTACCCCATGTCTCTCCTCTGCACATGTCCAAACCATCTCAATTTTGCCTCCCTCACCTTGTCTCCAAAACGTCCTACATGTGCTGTCCCTCTAATAAACTCATTTCTAATCCTGTCCATCTTCATCACTCCCAACGAAAACCTCAACATCTTCAGCTCTGCTACCTCCAGCTCCACCTCCTGTCTTTTACTCACTGCCACTGTCTCTAAACAATAACAAAATCGCAGGTCTCACCACAGTCCTATAAACTTTCCTTTTCACTCTCACAGATACTCTTCTATCACAAATCACTCCTGCTATCACTCTTCTCCACCCTCTCCACCCTGCCTGCACTCTTTACATGATCTAGCCATATTACAAATAGCGTGCAAATACGTGTCATTGTGTTTATATACATTGATATGATGCATTAACATGGAGGTATAGTGATAAATAAAACAATATAAACGTACATTTTTAGCATTTTGCACCATTGCACAGTTTTCTAATCAGTATTCAAATGTACATTTTGGCCCAGTGACAAAAGTTTTGGCACCCCCGAACACCCAAGTCCTCCTAGAACTGGACAGTTAATGATTGTTCCAAAGCCACAGACATTGTAGATTATTAGACTATTATTAGATTGACAAACCACGTTATAACATTATTTCCATTTCTGTACCTGAAGATGTTTCAAAGCAATGCATGCAAATAAACACCGGGGTTTGTTAGGATCAGTTTCTGACAGGATATCCGGCATGCACGCTCCAGCAGTGTGTAATGAAAAAGAGTCGAACAGTGAAACGACTTGGTGTCCATGCATTTGACTTCTGAAATCTCAAGGCAGATGTCCAGACACCAGGAAGTCGGTGATCGAGCAGGTCCAAGTTGATCGGTGGTGTCTTTCCAACACAGAGAAGTCAAACACATGCATGCAACACAGGGATAAAACATGCATATGCGCGCACACATGCATTCATCACGCATCAAACGCGCGCGTCACGATTAAACACACTCCATCATCCACGATCGGCTCTTCGAACACGCTCGTGCAGTGCATGCTAGCTCCGGTGCTAGGCGTTACCTAGCTACAAAGCTAACCACTGCACCAAACCTAGTAAAACACACAGTAAGACTGCAGAATATTAATGGCGGTTACTGACCTCGTCGCTGCCGCTCGTGGAGAATCCCGCCTCGTTCTGGCGCGCGAGCCGCTCGCCGAGTCTCAGCATGTGGAGTAAAGTCGGGTCTTCCTTCAGCGCGTACGCAATGGGCCTCGGCTCAACGGGGCCGCCCGCTTCCACCGCCTCGGCCGCTACCGCCTCCTCGGCCGCTTCCACCCCCGGCCGCGCAACTCTCTTCTTCTCGCTCTTCTGACGGACCCGACACGGACACGGTCGCCCGGGAAAGCGGCACCGCGCCGGCGCGGACGGATTCGCGCCCGCAAACACCGCCGAGGCGGACAGTCCGCCTCCAGCCGCCGCCATTTTTCTCCCAGAACAACAACAACGACTCCGCTTCGGGGAGGAACAAGATGGAAAGGCGCGCAATTTGCGTGCGCCCGAAATGAATTCTGGGAAATTGAGTTCCTCCCCCTCCCTCTTCTCAGTACCCTAATTGCTAATGCTAGCATTTGTTTGTTCCTGACTTCTGTTTCTTTTTTATACTGCTATCCGAAATATAGAAATGATTTATATTTTGAATCATTCATTCAATCATTCATCAATCGTTTTACGATTATTGCTCAAGGGCCCAGCAGTGGCATCTTGGTGAAGTTGGGATCTAAATTCATGACCTTCTGATTAGAAGTCCAATGTACCTTGACCTCTGAGCAATCACTTAAAACTTCTGGCTATAACATAAATTATATATGATGGGATTCCTGGTCACATGACAAGCTCTATAGTTTTGCTTAGTAACCTATTGTGGCTTGATTTCAAACGTATCTGCTGTGAGGTAAGTGACACCAGGTATCACGTGATACCAAGTGATAGCACTTGTCTTATGAAGGTTCGTAAGGATTAAATGTACCTAGAAATGGTTAAAAATCACACTATGTCAGTTAATCATAAGTACATTAGGGGTCTGTAATGATGCGTGTTATAAAAGCAATAAAACACCTGATGGGAAAATAATCTATTTAATAATCCACCACTTCACACTGGGTATGTGTGAGTGCAGTAATGAGACAGAAAAAAGCCTGCTGACACAAACAAACATTATATTTATTTATTAATTGTACTTTCTGCACTAATAAATCATGACTTGAAACAGATGTATGTGCTGTGGTGGACAGTAGTCTAACCTTTCCATTATTCCAGTTAACTTGGCTGTGTGATATGGAAATGTAATGCCTTTCAGTCCTGCCTGGATCTGGATCTACTGTGCATTAACATGAAAAGTCAATATTTTAGTCAATTTTGACACCCACATTCTTAACAAAATACACTACATGATTAAAAGTTTGTGGACACCTAATTATAGGATTCATATGTGCTTTTTGAACATTCCACATTTAGTCTCTGTTTCCTGCTACAATAATCTTTACACTTCTAGGAAGATATTTTTTTACTCCTAACACACCAATCTATTAATAGAATAATATTAATGATTCAAACACTGATTGATATCTAATAAAAAAAAAAAGTTATCCTGAACCCAAAACCAACTACTCAAAAAATGATTAGTTAGTCAACTACTTCAAAAAATTTCATTTTTTTCTCTCTAAATGTTCTGCTTGCTGTTGAACAGATGCTGAACTGTAGGTTGGTGATCAGTAGATACGCCAAGCGGCAATCAAAACAAGTTAAAAAGAGAGCGCACACTCTACGTTTTTATCAGCTCATGAATAAAAAGGAACGACTGATTTCGAAAAGTATATAAAATATTCCAATTTTTAATGTAGTAAAGATGAAAGTAAAAGTCTTTCCAAATCAAAATTGCTTTACTGAACTATTTCGATTTGGAAAGACTTTTACTTTCATCTTTACTACATTGTCAAATCAAGCAAATGTGGTGTTTTTTTTTTTTAAGGTACATAAACAAAAAAAAATTAATGAAATAAATATCACATACAATCTCTTAAATGATTTTTTTTACTCATTTACAATAAAATAACTTGAAGTTACAAAAGACCAAACAAAAAATCTATATTACTTTTGGAAAAGGAAAAAAAAAAATTCATTAATGCTCCAGTAGCATTAATGAGGTCATGTTAAGTGAAAAGGTCTGGGGTTCAAAAAGTGTGTTTTAGTTCATCCTAAAAGAGGTACAGTGAAGTCGAGGTCAGCGCTCTGTGCAGGAGTTATTCCTCAACAAACTACACAGAGCTCAGATTGTGCACAGCGGCAAGGCCATGCTGGAACTGGTGTGTGCCTCTTAGTTCCAGTGAAGATAATTTATTAATTCTACAGCACACAAAGATATTTTATAATTTTTGTTTCCAACTTTTAATACTTTTAATTTTTGGGGTTTTGGTCCAACTGTTAATAAAATAATGTTTCAATATAAAATATATATTAAGATTTAAATAAAACTTGCATAGAAACAATGAAAAATACATTTAGCTTTTTTATGGACAATATATTTAATTAAAGTTTAAATTACATGTTAAAAAAATATAATGTAAATGGTTTATTAAATTAATTAAAATAAATTATATAAATTAAATACATTAACTTAATTTATTAAATAAATTAAAGTGAAAAAACTTGAAAAATTTGTTCTTGGAGAATAAAAAAAAAGGAATGTTGGTAGAAAAGGAAAGTGGAAAGTTCCTTTTAAATTTTTATAATTTTACAGATGATGAAATCTTTAAAAAAAAAAAAAAAAAAAAAAAAACATCTGTGTGTTGACTGAGGACTGATGGAGTGTATTGTAATGAGTGAGTGTAGTAATGAAATGCAACATTTCCATAAACAACGTGTTTTAATAACTCTTAGAACTTTATTAGTTAGTTTTAGACTGGATGGTCATGACAGTCAAGACAACAGAGCTAAAGAGCACTTTTATTCTTAAATAATAAAGTATATAAGGGCAAACAGGGAAAGAGGAGGCGCTGATTTTAAGCCTGAGCTTGTTGTTTCTGCTGGAACTCCGAGATCCGGCTCTCCATAATGGGACGGAAGTGACGGATCAAACCCTGGAAACAAATCATCGAGTTTTAAGGCATCGAATAATATAAGCTGCATTGATTATGTTTAGGTGATCAGGTATTATGTTGTGTGTGACAAACCTGTACGGGCCATGCAGCTCCATCGCCCAAAGCACAGATGGTGTGACCTTCGATCTGTTTACTGAGCTCCCAGATCATATCAATCTCTGCAGCCTGCGTCTCCCTTCACGAAGCGCCACATCATCTTATTCATCCAGTCCACTCCTGGAAAAAATATATAAATAATCATATATTAAAATTAATATATTTCCTGGTCAATCACCAGGGTATTATATTCGAAGAAATTCACATATCCTCTTGATCGTATTGACTTTCGAATGAGTGTGGAAAACATTCTATAACAGCACGACTAGACATTTTTTTATGAAATTCCTGGTGACATCACTTCCGCAGAAGTGTAGTTCCTTACCTTCCCTGCAGGGGGTGCACTGGCCACAGCTTTCATGCTTATAGAATTCGATCAGCCGCGCGATAGCTCTGATTACATCCGTCTGTAACGAAACAAGGTCTTTTGTTATTTTTCATTGCTCTGTTTCAACAAGACAATATTTGAAGACATTTTAACGAGGCTTTCGGTATAGTTACTGACTGTAGACTGCATGTTAAACATTTACAAAATTTGTTAGCCCATATCTACAAAAAAACGAACAAAAAGAGGCGAAATGGGGCATATTACCAAAAGGGTCATATCAGGATGGCATGGACACACAAAATGTCACCTTCCTTAAACTGTACAATTTACAATGATCCTAATTCTCATTCTATCACGATGGCTGCTACTTAATACATTTCTCTGTTGATTTCACTTGCATCTAAAAGGGTGAAGACTTTCTAAATTGGTCAAACTTCACAACTTATGAAAGAAAAAAAGAATGCTTTTATTCACTTTTTGTTTGGGCATACCCTAGGTGCACCTAATAACATCTATTTGCTTCTGCACAACGCTTTTACAACAAATGGTTCTTGTAAAACCTTATTTAGAGTCACTGTTCAGGATCATAATACATATCAAATTTTATAGACATTAACAACTCCATCCACACCAAATACATTACAGCTACACTCTGGTTATTGTACTATAAGAAAATTAAATTAAAACTACGTTCTGCAGTATCCAATAGGGATATAACGATATTATTGGTTTCGTGATGATTGTATGAAACGATAGGCCTTCTAAGCACATAAGTGCAAGGTTTTTTTCAGCCCAGTGGAGTGGAGCGGAGGGAATTCCCACCGAGCCCTGCATGTATCCTTCACTCTCTCTCGTCTTTGCTGCCTCTACAGATCCAGCTCGTGTGAAGAAGAGATTTAGAAATTGTTGACGCTTAAGAGAATCTTAAATCTGAAGCATACATCTCAAGTATACTGAGTGGATGGATGGATGAATGGATGGATGGAGTATATTGAGTGGATGGATGGATGGATGGATGGATGGAGTATATTGAGTGGATGGATGGATGAATGGCTGGAGTATATTGAGTGGATGGATGGATGGCTGGAGTATACTGAGTGGATGGATGGATGAATGGATGGATGGAGTTACTAGCACCTTCACAAAGAGACAACAGCTAAAGTTGCACTGAGCCTCAAGCAAGCAGTGGTCTTCACAAGCTACTCAGAGCTTTGCTATTATAGAGAGCGTTAGAAAGATTATAGATATTTCCTTTATCAAGGTCCAGCTGGTGCAATTATTTTATTTAATTTTTTTATATTAGGGAGTTTGTAAGCAACGGTTATGATTAGAGGATAAAGGAAAGATGAGGACACCAGTTTGTACACCAGTGTAATGTGCAGTTTTATGGACACTTTGTTTAAATATCAATAAATATCGTACTGTGGACTTTATACTGATATAATATCGTACTGTGAGATTTTAATATCCCTATTATTTCACACTCACCGATTTGTCCATGACGATCAGCGCTGCAGTACCCAGGCCGGTTTGAGCCTGTATGAGGCCGTCAAAGTCCATCGGAACATCTTCACACACGTGTTTGGGAATGAGTGGTGTGGACGAGCCACCGGGAATCACACACAAGAGGTTGTCCCAGCCCCCGCGGACACCACCTGCAGCAGAGGTCACGAAGCGTACAGATCCAACGTTACAATGTTCGGCTGCTGTCTTTGATGAAGTGCCTGAAAATTTGACTGAGAGCATTTAA
Organism: Silurus meridionalis; assembly: GCF_014805685.1. Lineage (NCBI taxonomy): Eukaryota > Metazoa > Chordata > Actinopteri > Siluriformes > Siluridae > Silurus > Silurus meridionalis. The sequence goes on along the minus strand of NC_060912.1, from coordinate 6,522,752 downwards.
AAGCTATAACACATCAGGTTGGGGAAGCAGGAGTGGTCTCCTCGTTCCCTGTCCTCAGCAAAATACTAAACTGTGATACTAAAGAGCTGTGTTTTCAGAAGCAGTCAGAAATTATTCAATGACTGCTTTATCCTGGTCCCAGGAATACCAGGCATGATGCAGGAATAGACCCTGGATGGAATGCCAGACCATTGCAGGGCACCGTGCGTGTGCACACAGACATACACACACACACAACTATAGGTAATTTAGTATTTTCTGTATTTTTTTGTAAAGAAAAACCTGTAGCCTACCTGCATGCCTCTCGATCAGCTCCTTCATGGGAATAGACATCTCCTCTTCAACAGTGCAGGGGTTGTTCACATGACCGGAGATGTTGAAGAGCTTCGTGCCGGAGTTCCTCTCCCTGCCAAAACTGGCAAACCACGACCCGCCGCGTCGGCAGATGGTCGGGGCTACAGACACAGTTTCTACATTCGCAACGGTTGTCGGGCAGCCGAACACGCCTGCAAGCACACGGATAACAAATAGCAAGTTTAAACAATGAACTACAGCACTGATCAGCGCACCATCCTCCAGCAACTGGGTGCTCCTTCCTTCTGCTATCTCCACTACTAGAGGTCGACCAATTCATCGGTTTTGCCAATTAATCAACACTCACAGTTGATTGATGGATCTATGCGATATTAGCAAAAATCCATACCGATAGTTTTCTTGGTTTGCGTTACACAGTACGACAGCGGCCTCTAGAGGCGAATCACTGACACCACATGCTGTTTATTTGAAGTGTCATTTTTATACATTTTAGATGCAACTTGTTTTATTCATTTTAAGTGTTACTTATTGTTTCAGTTTGAATGAGTCTTCTATTTTTCGCAATATGAATTAATATAATTCATATTTATTTAGCACATTTTCATGATTCAGCACTTGTTTTTTATAATAAAGTTTAGTACTATTTTAAATTAAGTGTAAAAATGCAGACGCTTCCACCTTATGAACAAGTTACGTCCTGAACGATCGGTCGTACCAAGAATTTGTTTGTAAGTTGTTACTGTGTTCGATATTGACTACGCATATCTCCTAATAATGTAAGAGCTATAAATACTATCAAAAAAACAACAAAATATACTAAAACAAATCAAAATATTGTATACAGTATTTTGCCTTAAGTAATGTTGTAATAAAAATTTTTATTTATGTATAAAAATATACGTAAAAATAAAATGTATTGGCCCGACTACAGGGCGCATCATGTAGACTCGTTAGGGTCGACGATTAGCTCCCAACGGCTCTCCTCTGTTTAGAATTTTTTTTAGGACAGGTTTGTTCGTATCTGCGAACGTCCGTAAAGTCAATGTTCGTAAAGTGGGGAGCGTCTGAAATTTGTTTGTTTTTAGTTTGTTTTTCTACCAGTATACTTTTTAAAAACTGATTCGGTTGAATAATCGGTCATCATCAAGTACGGTTTAACCTAGCTATCGGTAAAATCCATTCTCGGTTGTCCTCTATCCACTACTGTCCTAAAAATCTGTGTGTGTAAGCAGGGTTTAACCAGATGTTTTGTTTGAGATGGAAAGAGCTTGTTATGGTCGTTGTTGCTCTCAAATGATGTTCAAGTTTATTGACTTTAAAGCAGTTCTTCTTCTTCTTTCGGCTGCTCCCATTAGGGGTCGCCACAGCGGATCATCCGTCTCCATACCACCCTGTCCTCTACATCTGCCTCTTTCACACCAACTACCTGCATGGCTTCCCTCACCACATCCATGAACCTCCTCCTTGGCCTTCCTCTTTTCCTCCTACCTGGTGGCTCCATCCTCAGCATTCTTCTACCAATATAATTCATATCCCTCCTCTGCACATGTCCAAACCATCTCAATCTCACCTCCCTCACCTTGTCACCAAAACACCCTACATGCGCTGTCCCTCTAATAAACTCGTTTCTAATCTTGTCCATCCTCGTCACTCCCAACGAAAACCTTAACATCTTCAGCTCTGCTACCTCCAGCTCCACCTCCTGTCTTTTACTCAATGCCACTGTCTCTAGTCCATACAACATCGCAGGTCTCACCACAGTCCTATTAACTTTCCCTTCACTCTTGTAGATACTCTTCTATCACAAATCACTCCTGTTATCACTCTTCTCCACCCACTCCACCCTGCCTGCACTCTTTTCTTTACTTCTCTAACACACTCTCCATTACTTTGCACTGTTGATTCCAGGTACCTGAACTCCTCCACCTTCTCCACCTCTTCTCCCTGCAACTGCATCACTCCACTGCCCTCCCTCTCATTCACACACATGTACTCTGTCTTACTCCTACTGACTTTCATTCCCCTTCTCTCCAGCGCATATCTCCACCTCTCCAGGCTCTTCTCAACCTGCTCATTACTCTCACCACAAATCACAATATCATCCGCAAACATTATAGTCCAGGGAGACTCCTGTCTGACCTCGTCTGTCAACCTGTCCATCACCACTGCAAACAGGAAAGGGCTCAGGGCCGATCCTTGATGTAGTCCAACCCTCACCATGAACCAGTCTGTCGTTCCTTCACTGCTGTCACACTGTCCTCATACATTTCCTGCACCACCCTCACATACTTTAAAACAGTTAAAAAGTAAAAAAAAAAAAAAAAAAAAAAACAACCAATGCAAAAATGTGTATTTAAGCTAGTATATAAAAAAGTAAGAGGACAACTTTTCTAGCCATGTGTGGCTATCCTGCATGTTTTTGATAAATGCTAGTGGTGATGTTTTACAACTCAACTGTCCCAATGTGTAGTAACCCAAAGACCCAAACACAAAGGTATTTGGTTATGGTTCGTCATGTGACCGACTGTCTCATTCTCTGCACTGTGTAATTAGTAGGTAATAAACCACACTAATATTCCAGACAGCAATTTTAATTCAAAATTTATTTCTTACCCACATCAGCAGGGAAAGGTGGCTTCAGACGGGGCTTCCCCTGTTTCCCCTCGATGGACTCGATCAGAGCCGTCTCCTCTCCGCAGATGTAAGCCCCGGCGCCGCGCATCACGTACACGTCAAAGTCGTAGCCCGAGCCGCAGGCGTTCTTCCCGATCAACCCTGCGCCGTACGCCTCGTTAATGGCAACCTGTGGAAAAAGGGACAGAAGGCTACTCGACCATTCTCCTTGATATCACTTTTAGTGTAATGTCCCTATAGATATTTTCCAGTAGCAGATACATGTTAAAAAATTAGGGTAAACTATTTCAGTGTTCTGAATTGTGGCCACTACTTTATACATGTCCGACAGTGACAACATGTCTGTGGGTGTGGTTAAGCGCAGGTTGTGAATGAAAGAAGGAGGTCTAATAAATGATCGCTGCTACTTGTTCACACAAGAAGGAGAATCGCGGCATTAAACTGGCTGATGTCCTGTCCTGGGCCTGTGGATATCAATCAAATCAGCAACCCTCTTTTTCATGCCTACTATTCGTCTATGTATTGAATCCCTCCAAACCACCAGGGTATTACATACAGCACTTATCAACAATAACGTATCAAACACGGTTAAGTCCAGGGCCTGCAAATCCACCCTTCTGTAATAATAAAGTTTTAAAGAACATTATGGTATTTGGCAGAGGCTTATTATACAACTGAGCAAATGAGGTTTATGAGCTTTGTTTAAAAGGGCAGCAGTGGCAGCTTGGTGGTGCAGGAATCTGAATAGGGCTGCAACAACTAATCGATAACGAATGCCGTTATGAATTAGTCGAGCTGCTCAAGTTACGGGTTTATCGTGGTGGCAAGATAACACAGTCGCCCGCGTAATGACAGCACAGGGTCAACCGGCAGCAGGAAAAGAACACACACTGGAGTCTAAAGTAAACTTGATCTAAATAAAAATGTAAATTGAGCTCTTCCCAAGCAGGAGATTTGTACATGAATGGTGTATGATCTTACCTGAAGATTGGACGACTCGTTGTAAAACTCTCCACGGATATAGATATAAGCGGCACGCGCTCCCATGGCCCGACCCGCAACCAGACAGCCCTCCACCAGCTTGTGTGGGTCATGGCGCATGATCTCCCTGTCTTTACAGGTGCCTGGTTCTCCCTCATCAGCATTCACCACCAGGTACTTAGGCCTGAAGAGAAATGAGAATGAGGTTAGAGTGATGCAGCATGATATAGTCATATTAATAGAAAAACTCAACACAGAAACTAAATGGAAAAAAATATATCAGTGTGAATCATTCGGTGTTTCAGGTAAATAAATTGAAGCTGACCGGCCATCGCTGGGTTTGTTCATGAAACTCCACTTCATCCCTGTGGGAAAGCCGGCTCCTCCTCTACCACGCAGACCAGACACTTTGATCTCATTGATGATCCAGTCCACTCCCTTCTCCAAGATCTCTTTCGTCTTGTACCAGTCACCACGACTTAATGCACCTTTCAATCTAAAAACAGAAGCAAACCTTTAGCAAATCTGTGATATTTAAGTTACAGGAAGGCAACATGCCAAATTCTGAACCAGCATTATTGCCTTTCTTCTTGTTATATAAAGCTTTGACAGTTTTTTTACACAGTAGAGACAGTTATGTTAATTTACTGTATATGTACTCAATACTTTGTAGAGGCTCCTTTTGCTTTAATTACTGCCTCGATTCGGCATGGCATGAAGGTGATCAGTCTGTGGCACTGCTGAGGTGGGATGGAAGCCCAGGTTTCTTAAACAGTGGCCTTCAGCTCATCTGCATTTTTGCTGGCCAGTCAAGCATTTTTGGGGCAACGTCCGTGTATCGCGGTTTTGGAATGTAACCACCGCGATAAAGGGGGGAATGTTGTGTGTGTTTGTGTTTATATATATATATATATATATATATATATATATATATATATATATATATATATATATATATATATATATATATATATAAATAGATATTCAGAACTCAGACATGATATCTCTGAAAATTTTATATTGTGATCAAGTTTGTCACTATATCAAATCTAATTTAGACATTTCTTCAATAAATCATCATTATAAGAATAATAACAGTATAACAAAAATGCAAACACATTACCTTTTACATGTATTATACATATAAAATTTCTCTCAATCAAAAAAACTCTGAAAGGCTACAGTACCTCCAGTCATGTCGGCCGTAAAGATTAGTGAAAATTCTGTCCTGGTCAGCCAAAGGTCCAAACTTAGTTTTCTTGACTTTCTCCTGGATGACAAACCAAACCAAAACGTGAGTCAAATATACTGGTGCTTTTAATACACTCCCCCCCAACCATTCATCTCTCAGCTGTTATCAGTACCTGACTTTACTAACACTCGTGTCTAAATGAGCACAATTCTCCACAAAATCTCTACAAAATCTTCCCAGAAAAGTGGAGGTTAATATAACAGCAAAATGTGGAATGAGATGCTCAGAAAACACAAATCTGATGCTCAGGTGACCACAAATCTTTGTCTAAATAGTGTATCTGCTAAAGTTTTGTGCATATTTATAAAAAATTAATCGGTTTCAAATCAAAAAACACCAAAAGATTTAAAAAGAGGGGGAATATACCTGCTGGGCTGTGCTATTGTAGCGAGCTAATGCCACTTGGCTTCCACGGCTGATCGAAGCAGAGATTGAGGGAGTGCGAGTCACAAAAGTGTTGGGCAAATGCAGCACCCCTGAGCTGAGGGTGCGGCTCAGGCCAGGACAGCCAAGACAAGCCAGCATCCTTTTTCTGTTGGAAACACATGTAACCGAAGTCTGGTGAAGTCTGATGAGTGATACAAATGACAAGAACGTTCGAAATACACTGAGTCGTTAATGCTATTGAACCGAATTCGCTGTCCTTCATCAAACATACATACAGTCAGTGCAGAAATTAAACAAAAATCCTTGTTGAAACATATTAATAAACAATGAGAGAGACATTTGTAACAAATACAATCATGGACAATCAAGTCATTATTCAATCAGATATTGCTGTACTGATAAATGCTGATCGTTGAACAGTTTAACAAGTAATAAAGAACAAAAGCACCTTCACTGAACCTGCACTGAAATGATCTGTACATACACTATAATGGCGAAATGTTTGTGCACCCAGACCATCACCTGCAGATCATCCTGTTCCAGATTTACAGCTTTACATTTGCTGTTATAATAAAACTCCATTTCCATACCATAGGGGTTGCGGGGGTGCGTCCATAATGTGCGGATTTTCTGAAGTCCCAGAGGATCACTGTACATACATACAGTCAGATCCATAAATATTGGGACATCGACACAATTCTAAACTTTTTGGCTCTATACACCACCACAATAGATTTGAAATAAAACAAACAAGTTGTGCTTTAACTGCAGACTGTCAGCTTTAATTTGAGGGCATTTACATCCAAATCAGGTGAACAGTGTAGGAATTACAACAGTTTGCATATGTACCTCCCACTTGTTAAGGGACCAAAAGTAATGGGCCAATTGGCTTCTCAGCTGTTCCATGGCCAGGTGTGTGTTATTCCCTCATTATACCAATTACAATGAGCAGATAAAAGGTCCAGAGTTCATTTCAAGTGTGATATTTGCATTTGGAATCTGTTGCTGTCGACTCTCCAAGATGAGATCCAAAGAGCTGTCACTAATAGTCAAGCAAGCCATCATTAGGCTGAAAAAACAAAACAAACCCATCAGAGAGACAGCAAAAACATTAGATGTGGCCAAAACAACTGTTTGGAACATTCTTAAAAAGAAGGAACGCACCAGTGAGTTTAGCAACACCAAAAGACCCGGAAGACCACGGAAAACAACTGTGGTGGAACAACTGGCCTCAAAAACAGGAAGGCCAGATTAGAGTTTGCCGAACAACATCTAAAAAAGCCTCCACATTTCTTGAACAACATCCTATGGACAGATGAGACCAAGATCAACTTGTACCAGAGTGATGGGAAGAGAAGAGTATGGAGAAGGAAAGGAACTGCTCATGATCCTAAGCATACCACCTCATCAATGAAGCATGGTGGTGGTAGTGTCATGGCGTGGGCATGTATGGCTGCCAATGGAACTGGTTCTCTTGTATTTATTGATGATGTGACTGCTGACAAAAGCAGCAGAATGAATTCTGAAGTGTTTCGGACAATATTATCTGCTCATATTCAGCCAAATGCTTCAGAACTCATTGGACGGTGCTTCACAGTGCAGATGGACAATGACCCAAAGCATATTGCAAAAATGCCCCGTGAACAAGCAGGAACTGAAGACAGTTGCAGTTGAGGCCTGGCAGAGCATCAACAGGGATGAAACCCAGCGTAAATGCCCTCAAATTAAAGCTGACAGTCTGCAGTTAAAGCACAACTTGTTCGTTTCATTTCAAATCCATTGTGGTGGTGTATAGAGCCAAAAATGTTAGAATTGTGTCGATGTCCCAATATTTATGGACCTGACTGTACATATATTGTACCTTACACATGTTTACACATAAACTTTAAATTATATTTTCTCTAAATATTATTTTTCACATATGAATCATATCTATCTAGCTGTCTGTCTCTATCTATCTGTCTGCCTGCCTATCTGTCTATCAATCTACCAGTCAGTCTGTTTATCAGTCTACCGGTCAGTCTATCTATCTATCTATCTATCTATCTATCTATCATTTCAAGCCCAATTTTCCAGCTACAGTTCCTTACCCAGCGAACTAAGCCGTAATCCAAAATATCGCCTTCCTCCCTACACATGTACACTACACAGGGTAGAACATAAACGCTATGTAGTGTACTACACATAACCACTACAGCGTGATTTGCAACTCAGCCGGACCGACACTATAGACGCTTCTCCCGGTGACCTCCACAATCATTACAATAACATGCGCTGCATGTCTGCTCTCCGGCTGCTCACACACTGTACACTCACTGTTAGCTTTCCAGAGAAGCTGCAGAAGTGCAACCAAGTCAACTTTATTCCAGAACTCAGCAAATAATTACCTTTAAACAACGCTCCCTGGATCTCAGCTTACTGCAAGTGTAGAGCGGAAAACATTACCGAGTGCACCCGGAAATACGTCATTGCGCTTCTTCTTCTGCAACTGCTGCAAAAAATCCGTGAGGGCACACCGCCATCTAGTGGAACCTATAATGTAGGGATTTGGGAAGTTGCGAAAAACATGGATGCGTCCTGTGTGATATGTATTTTCAAAACTAAATATGTATGTACACTGATTACAGTGGTAGCTCAACGATTAAAGCTCTGGGTTGCTGATCAGAAGGTTAGGGGTTCAAGCCCCAGCACTATCAAGCGTTGATAGCACAATGAACACGATTCAACAAGTCTTTCACCTGCATACATCATCTCTAGCGGAAGCATCAATATTACCCTCAGTGCAATTTCTTTTGCATTTTTCTATTCATTATGTTTTTTTTCTGTGGATTTGAAATGTTTTTGTACAAATTCTCATGTTGAAATATTTTGGATGATCTTTCCTCAAACTATGTTACAGTACAGTGGCTAGGGTCATACAGAGGTTTTCCAATATGGTTCCACTCAGAAAAGGCTTTGAACGGGTCGATCATAAAAGCTGAGTCCTCGTGCTGTGCATCAGGTTCAGAAGCTGCTTTAAAAAACAGATACGTGAGTGATAACAGCATTGTTTAAGAGGGTGCAGAAGCAGAAGGTCTGCTTGTCAGTGCTCAGACCATACACCATAACAACAGTTTGCATGTCATGTCCGTCCCAGAAGGAAGACTCTTTTGAAGCTTGCTCATAAAAAAGCCAGCAAACAGTTTGCTGAAGATGACCTGCCCAAGAGTATTAATTACTGGATCCATGTGCCTAGAAACTTGTGTCTTTCTTACAGTCAAGCATGGTGGTGGTAGCATCATGGTCTGGGGCTACATGAGTGCTGCTGGTACTGGGGAGCTGCGGTTCATAAGGAAAAACATGGATTTCAACATGTACTGTGACATATTGAATCAGAACATTATGCCCTTCGTTTCAGAAACTGGGCTGAACGGCAGTTTTCCAACATAATAACGATCCTAAACACACGGCCAAGATAACAACTTCCTTGCTGAAGGTTAATGTAATGAAGTGGCCAAGTATGTTTTTAGACCTGAACCCTATTGAACACCTGTCAGACATCCTCAAGTGGAAGGTGGAGAAGCGCCATGTGTCTAACATCCAGCAGCTCCGTGATCTCATAATGGAGAAGTGGAAGAGGTTCCCAGCAACAACCTGTGCAGTTCTGGTTGTGGCACAGGAGGATTAAGGTAATGCTGGATAACGATGGCGCTCACACAAAATACAAACACATTGGACACAGTTTTGTCATGTTCACTTATCATGTACTCACTTTTGTTGCCAGCTACTTAGACTACTTAATGTCTGTATGTTGAGTTATTTTCAGGAGACAGTAAATCTGTACTGCTATGCAGACTGCAGATTGACTACTCTAAAATATATTCCAGTTTCATTTCTATAGTATTGTCCCTTGAGAAATGTAAGGGGTGTACTCACTTTTGGAGATACTGTATAGATAGATAGACAGAATAAAATAGCCTTTATTTGTCACATATACATTACAGCACAGTGAAATTTGTTCTTTGCATATCCCAGTTTGCATAGAAGCTGGGTTTAAAGTGCAGGGTCGGCCATGATACATGGCCATAATACAGAGGGTTAAGGGCCCTGCTCAAGGGCCCAAGAGTGGCTGCTTGGTGATACCGGGGCTTGAACCCCCAACCTACCGATCAGTAACCTGAAGCACCTTAACCACTGAACTACACCACAGACAGACAGACGCATAAAGACACAGACAGACAGACAGACAGACAGACAGACAGACAGACAGACAGACAGATAGATAGATAGATAGATAGATAGATAGATAGATAGATAGATAGATAGATAGATAGATAGTAAAAAATGAATGTATGCAACATGCTTTCTTCGTTTACTCTTCATTTATACTGGGAGTAGCCATGTTGATTTGATGTAATTTGCTGGATAACTTAAAAAAGCCAACAGCAAGTTACAGAGTATGAACTCATGATGTTTTCTTAGCGGCAGTAATACTGCTTTTGGAAATGTAAAATACAAGATGAACACACATTTCAAATGTACAGCAGTAGATCAGCTTCATGGATGAGACTTCAAACGCAAATACTTTTGTCCACAAAACTCTACAAATATTTTTAAAAGTATGGCAGAAAGATTTATATGTGTACCATGTAAGAGACTTAAACAGTTTTGGGAATCCATCATCCAGAAAAAACTGTGCATAATTAATATAAAATATACATAAATCATTCAATAGTCATTCGCTACAAAGGTTGAGATAGAAGTAACAGATATGAGTAAATTTTTTTTATTCCTTTGTCCACGACATCATTTCACTGCATTAAGATTAAGAGATTTTCGCATGGAATTGCCTTTGTGGTTTGCGTGTGTAATAAAAATTCTCCATTGTACTTCTGATACCACATTTTATAAACACTGCTTCATTCAGGACTCACAAAATATACATCTTGACATGTTTTTTTTTCTAACAAGTAAAATACAGACGAGTAATTAAAGACCAAAGTCTTATTAGTGATTTAATTTCATTGGCTATTTTAAAAAATGAATCTAATGTGGAGCATTTGGAAATACTCAAACACAATTAGGTTTAATTCCCATATAATTCCACATCAACTTTTGCTGTAATTAACGTACCTAGTGCCTCGGTCAGCCATTTTTTTTTATCCTCCAGTTTGGACATGCCTGACCATGCCTGAATTCCAATACTTTTTGTCCTGCTTGACCCTGACAAGTCCATGTTTCCACTTGTGAAGTAAGACAGGTTTAATCACTTTAAGCAGATGAATCACCCTGTGTAATACTTGCCAACAAGCTCTCCAGGATAGCCAAAGCCATTTTAAAACCAGGAACTAATAATATGTTTGTACCCATAGTCTTCCCAGAGCATGATAGACATATACGAGTACCGGTTTCAGTTTTCAGAGAGTTTAGAATGTGATTCGATTTGGAATCATGGCCTCAATTGTGCAAGTGATCCATCCTAGCAAAGGTCAGTCAACCTACTGCTTCACTTGCCTGGAACCATGGGAGGTTAATGTTGTTATTTAAACAGCAATAAACGTATTTGCTATCTGACTACCATGTGCACATAATATTTGCATAAGCCAGTAAAGTCTTTCAGGCCGTTGATCCCTGGAATAAATCCTTTTCGGCTTAAGATGTCTAAGTGTCTAAGGATGGTGGATGACACTAAACATTGTGAATGACAAAAAGGAAAAAAAAAGAAACAAGATGTTATAAAAGGTTATTGTCTTTTTTCTCCGTCGTTCGTTCCTTTGTGCCTGTTCCTGAAGTCGTGTCGTTATATGCAGCGCTGTTCTCTACTTGGTCAAGGTGGTTAATGGCAACACTCTCGAAAGCACTCCTCATGATGGGGTGCTCTTCTAATACCTCATTAAAGCTGTCCACGCTGAGAGAATAGAGTCTGCAGTAGGTGTCGGCTTTGACGCTGGCAGTACGACGTCCACTGGTCAGCAAACAAATCTCTGAGAAACGCAATGGACTCTTCAATAAAGAATAAAGAAATCATGAGCAAAAACATGTTCCCCAAAACAAGTGAAAGCAGTGCTCACCTCCAAAGTAGCAGCCATCGCTGAGCTTCTTTTCCTTCTTGTTCCGGGTGATGACAGTGACACAGCCATGCTGGATGAAGTACATTTTACGGCCCAGTGTGCCCTCACGGATAATGACATCGCCTGGCAAGAAGACCTCGAACCTCAACTTAGTCAGGAGCACAGTGACGAAGTGTGGATCACCGTTGCCGAACAGTGGCATGTTTGCTACCAGTTCACGGCAATTGAAGCTCACTATATCCTGTGAAGAAGGTGTAGGATGAAAATTGAAACCAGGTCAGGATTTTATAATAAAAAAATTAAAAAACACTGGTGGACAGTAACAAAGTAAATGTACTTAAGTAGCTTGTTCGCTACTTAAATAAGTATTTCCATTTTCCTTTTTTACTTTAAATTCACTACATTTCGAAGTCGAATATTTGACTCTTTTTTTCGACTACATTTTGCGAAATCGGTCGTTCCTTTTTTATTTACGAGTGGATAAAACCCACCAATCAGGAGATCAAGCAGAACATTTACAGAATAAATGATGGAAGAAACTTCTGACTCAAACTCACCACAACATCTGTGGTCTTATTTGCATGATTTTCCTTTTTGAATCGTTTGAAAAGAAGCTTTTGGGTTCATTAACATTTTAATAACATTTAATTTTAACATTTTACATAAACTGAGTTGATTAAGCAAAGAGTCTTGTGATAAAATGATAATAGGAACATTATAGCCATAATAAATCATAGTGCTTTGGATACTTAAGTACATTTGAAGGCAAATACTTTTGTACTTTTACTCAAGTGAAAGTTTAAACAGGGCACTTTTACTTTAACTGGAGTCATATTTCACGGAGTAAATCTCTAACTCAAGTACGTCAACTATGAGGACACAATGTTCACTTTCTGCATAATATATTACACCTACTAACAGGTACCATGATGAAGAGATAATCAGTGTTAATCACTTCAACAGTCGTAATGTTACAATGTCATATTGTTATGTGTCTTCTTTTTATACTGTTGCAATCTGTCAAACTGGATTTCTAGCCTTAAGAAGAACCAGCAAATTTATCTGGATTCTTTTGGGGGTCTGATGTAAAAATGTAAACTTCAAAAAACATGGCAGCTGCTACTCTAGTGTGAATATACGTACAAAGGTTTCAGGTCCACCATGACTCTGTCCAAGATAAAACATGTTCAGAAGAAGAATGAATGAAGGAATACACCTTTTGGAAGTTTGGTGAAATTGAGGCAATTTTGGCAATGTTCGTGAAACTGGATATGTCCAACCAACATTATAGCCTTTTGTAAAAATATAATCTAGACATAACAACCTCTTTAAGCGGGTCACTAAGCTCTCCCAGAATGCTGTCCTCATCAAAGATCTTCCCCTGGAACCGGTGCTCATAATAGTCATGAATTCTTTGTCGCAATTCAGCAGGCAGCTTATGAAAGGACATGTATTGCTCCACTTGCTTGTACTGTGAAAGACGACAAAGAGAGGAAATTATAACAGACAGAGACACATAACTGAAGCCATAGCTTTATAGGTGTTCATTTTCAAGCAATCTGATGTTAATTAATAAGCTTAGTATGGCATTAAAGTTGTTTAACATTACACAATAAGGGCATAGTAAAAATATAGAGAGATATACACAAGTACCTTTTCTTGGTACTGGCGATGTGAAGCATCGAGTGAATGCACCAGGTTGGTCGCATGGCCCAGGAACATGGCGTAACAAGTGGCACCTACAATCATACTCATCATGGTGAGCCAGACGTCAGTCATTCTCTCAGGAGCTTGGGCACCGTATCCAATGCACAGCATATGGCTCATGGCCATGAAGAGAGCGTATGAGTACTGTTCCTCCCAAGTGGCATTCTGACAACAGGAAGTAATAACGACAATGGAATTGGTGATCGCTAAGAAATTCAATTGTTAGTAACTGCGATGCTTTTTGTTTCTAATAAAGAACCTTCCCTGTATTGCAAACCCATGGGGATCCCAAGTGGCACAACCAAACAACAATAATTGAAGTTCAAAAAATATTCTATTTAATTTGTTTTTCATAGTTGCAATTTTAAAGAGCTTGACAGAAATCTATATATGGACTTATTTGCTTCCGTAATATGTCAGACAGAGGTGAGAGTGAGACAACATGAAGAAAGAAAAAACTGTGAGAGGAACCAGATTCAATTTTTTCTTCTTGGAGACACAGAATTTGAGACAAGCAATGCAAAATCTCCATACAGCAAACATCTGCAATCTTTGAATCATGGTTTCATTTAATAAAAGCTCTACCTGTCAGTCAAAGCAACACTAACCGATACTACTATCTGGTTTCAGTTGTCTCAGATATAGTATATCCTATCCCCTGCCCTTTCCATAGTTAGTGGGTTATCCTGTGTTGAGGGAAAACTAGGTATTCGACTGAAATTTGTGTCTGCATTTTGGAGAAAATGAAGTAAAAGTCAGTTAACTTCCTCACCACCATGTTGATTTTAGAGACCCAGCAGTCTCTGGGGAAATCCTGGAGCATGGGCACCATGAACTGAAGACAGCCATCCCAGTGACACAGAAGAAGCATCATCCCTATCAAGTTGACTATTCGGATCACAGCACTTGCCAGGTCATATGTCATGTGAAAGATCTAAAAGAATGGGGCCAAATGAGAGTTAAATAATGATTCTGCTTTCTTATGAATATAATTAATAGCCATCATTTGCATCTTCTACCAGATATACAAAAGAAATTCTAACCCCATGGTGTCTGACAAGCTGTAACTATAATATGATATAATACATTTGTATACCTCTTCCCATTGGTGAATGTAACGAATAAGCCTGGACAGACGAAGTAACCTAAGCAGACTGAGGATCTTGGTGAAACGGACGATTCTCAATGCCCTAGCGGTGCGATAGACTTCTGCTGACTCCAGCCGAGCCTCCAGGTCCACAGCTAAGAAAATATAATCCACTGGAATGGAAGAGATGAAATCCACAAGAAACCAGCCCTGTAGATAGCGGTGTCGGATCACCTTTGGGTCGAGGATGATATGCGAGTTATCGTCTTCCAGGATTCCTGTGCGGAAGTTTAAGATCAGGTCAGTCAGGAACAGGGTATCGGAGGCCATGTTGAACATAATCCATGGCACTGTGTCCTGATCCTCGAAGAAAGTGATGCACCATGGCAGGATGACCAAGTTGCTTATCATCAGAAACAGCATTACCAAGTCCCAGTAGAATCTTGAGGTGAGAAAGAGAGAACAGTAGGCATATATTATTGTCTGTCTTTCACACTGTTATCTGTTAAAGATTTAGCTTCTCTAACTCATGACACATATATACGTACACTTGTCATTCACAGTCACATGTTAGGACAGTGCTGTTGTACACATCTAAATATATGTGGATTCAATGTATGATCAAAAAAATTTTGATCAAATACATGGTCTCTGCTAATGTGTAATGTGTAATGTGTAATGTGTTTTACCAAGTGTCAACGAAATAAACAACTGTACCTTTAACTCCACTATATTTTAATTGACAACCACCATTACAAATACATTTTGTACGACGTCTTTTTCTACCATGGCTTGTTTATTCTGCAGAAGAGATGACATCTCCATCAACATGGTAGTGAATGTACCAGATTCAATTTCTCTTTCTGCGCCAGATGAAGCTACTCAACATGAAGGCAAATTAAAATCTTGCCGAATGCCTGTTGAAGAGGCTGGTGTGTTGTTGGTTAATGCAGTGTTGAGGTGTACATTTAGATTTGTATTTTAGGAAATAATTAAGAAAGAAAATCAGGTCTTTTTGGCTTTTCACTAACGTGCCTTGGTGCAGGACAAGTGCATCTTTGAGCCTACGCTCGATTTGAGTCAAATACTCAAGTACAGTTAAAATCAGATACTCTGAAACTTGTGCTTAAGTCACATTGGAATTAGTGATATTGGATTAGTTATATTGCAATGGAGTAAGATTTGCAGTAAGATATCTATACTTTTACTCAAGTATGATTTTCAGGTGCTCTTTACATCTCTGCTTCACAGTAGCTGTCCTTTAAGAATATATTTACAGAGACAATGAAATTACCAGGACTTCTTTGTTAGAAAAGCCTGAATTCATGTAAAATTGAAATATGTGCATAAATAATTTCTTTTCCGTTTCCAACCTGACACGTTACACAGTACATTTACATCAATCAGGCATAACATTATTATGCTTTGAGAATGTTGATGAAGAAGTATAGAGAAGGTCAGAAGGAGTTTGTGTGTGTTTGTGTTTGTGGATTTAGAAAGAGCATACAACAGGGTGCCGATAGAGGAGTTGTAGAATTGTCACCAGTGAAATGTGCAGTAGGAACGACAGACTGGTTCAAGGTTGAATTTTGACCGCATCAAGGATCGGCTCTGAGCCCTTTCTTGTTTGCAGTGGTGATCGACAGGTTGACAAACGAGGTTAGACAGGAGCCTCCGTGGACTATGGTGTTTGTGGATGATATTGTGAGTTGTGGTGAGAGTAGGGAGTAGGTTGAGAAGAGCCTGGAGAGGTGGAGGTACAGTTGTGTTCAAAATTATTCAACCCCCACTGAAATTGATTGTTTTGGTCGGTTTGACATTGATTATGATCATTCAGTCATCCTGCTTACAATTAAATCAAAGAGGCACGTGTAGGTCAGACAAATATAACATAACATTTATAATGAAATAACCACAAATGTCTTTTCTGAGCTCACATCATTATCAGTTTTATTCAACCCCCAAGTGACATTCAATCTTAGTACTTAGTACAACATCCTTTTACAGTTATAACAGCTTTTAAACGTGAAGCATAGCTTGACACAAGTGTCTTGCAGCGATCTACGGGTATCTTCGCCCATTCATCATGGGCAAAAGCCTCCAGTTCAGTCACATTCTTAGGCTTGCGCACTGCAACTGCTTTCTTTAAGTCCCACCAGAGGTTCTCAATCGGATTTAAGTCTGGTGACTGCGATGGCCACTTCAAAATGTTCCAGCCTTTAATCTGCAACCATGCTCTAGTGGACTTGGAGGTATGCTTGGGATCATTGTCCTGTTGAAAGGTCCAACGTCTTCCAAGCCTCAGGTTTGTGACGGACTGCATCACATTGTCATCCAATATCTCCTGGTACTGAAGAGAATTCATGGTACCTTGCACACGCTGAAGCTTCCCAGTACCTGCAGAAGCAAAACAGCCCCAAAGCATGATTGACCCCCCGCCATGCTTCACAGTAGGCAAGGTGTTCTTTTCTTCATAGGCCTTGTTCTTCCTCCTCCAAACATAGCGTTGATCCATGGGCCCAAACAGTTCTAATTTTGTTTCATCAGTCCACAGAACACTATCCCAAAACTTCTGTGGTTTGTCCACATGACTTTTGGCATACTGCAGTCGACTCTTCTTATTCTTTGGGGACAGCAAGGGGGTGCGCCTGGGAGTTCTGGCATGGAGGCCTTCATTACGCAGGGTGCGCCGTATTGTCTGAGCAGAAACTTCAGTACCCACATCTGACAAATCTTTTCTCAGTTCCTCAGCAGTCACACGGGGACTTTTCTCCACTCTACGCTTCAGGTAGCGCACAGCAGTCGAAGTCAGCATCTTCTTTCTGCCACGACCAGGTAGCGTTTCAACAGTGCCCTTTGCCTTGAATTTGCGAATGATGCTTCCTATGGTGTCTCTTGGTATGTTTAACATCTTTGCAATCTTCTTATAGCCATTGCCCTTCCTGTGAAGAGTAATCACCTGTTCTCTTGTCTTCCTGGACCATTCTCTTGACCTCACCATGTTTGTAACCACACCAGTAAATGTCTAGAAGGAGCTGAGTATCACAGTCATTTTAAAGCTGCCTAATTGGTGCTTATTAGGCTTTATTGCTGCTCCCTGATTTCCACAGGTGTTTTCAATACCTGATTGAAAACACTTCATTGAACCTCTGTTCTTCAGAGTGGTAGTCTTTAAGGGGTTGAATAATTATGTCAATGAAGAATTCACAAAAGAAACATTTACTACTGTATTACAAAACTAATTGATGTCATTTTAGTTGCATATGGTTCTTTAAGAAGTCCTTGTAGGATTTCATTCTGAATACAATTACAAATGTACACTAAATTCCCTAAAACCATTTACAGCATTGGGGGTTGAATAATTTTGAACACAACTGTATGTGCTGGAGAGAAGGGGAATGAAAGTCAGGAGTAAGATAGAGTACATGTGTGTGAATGAGAGGACAGTGAAGTGGTGCAGTTGCAGGGAAAAGAGGTGGAGTCAACAGTGCAAAGTAATGGAGTGTGTGTTAGAGAAATGAAGAAAAGAGTGCAAGCAGGGTGTGGGTGGGTGGGTGGAGAAGAGTGATAGAAGGAGTGATTTGTGATAGAAGAGTATCTGTAAGAGTGAAAGGGAAAGTTTATAGGACTGTGATGAGTCCTGAGATGTTGTATGGTTTAGAGACAGTGGCACTGAGTAAAAGACAAAAGTAAAAGAGGTAAAGCTGGAGGTAGCAGAGCTGAAAATGTTGAGGTTTTCTTGGGAGTGACGACGATGGACAGGATTAGAAATGAGTTTATTAGAGGGACAGCGCATGTAGGACGTTTTGTAGACAAGGTAATGGGAAGGGGAGATTGAGATGGTTTAGACATGTGCAGAGGAGGGACCTGGGTTATATCAGTAGGAGAATGCTGAGGATGGAGCCACCAGGAAGGAGGAAAAGAGGAGGCCAAGGAGGAGGTTTATGGATGTGGTGAGGGAAGACATGCAGGTAGTTGGTTTGAAAGAGGCAGATGTAGAGGACAGAGGGGTATGGGGACGGATGATCCGCTGTGGCGACCTCTAATGGGAGAAGCCGAAAGAAGAAGAAGAAGGTATAACATTACTACATTACAACATTATGAGTGGTGAAGTGAACAACTCTTCATCATGGCACCTAGGGTTGGGCAAAGATACATTAAAATGTATTTTAATATAAAATATAAAATAATTTAATTTAAAAATAAAATATTATAACAAATATAACAAATATTAGAATTTAGGTTTTAAATGTAGGTCAGTGTTTCTGATAGTGTTTTCAAGGCTTTGCTCGCCCTGACCGCCCACCACTGGTGTTTAGTAACGAAGGGCTACTTTACATCAGTAACACTGACTCAATGACAAACAAGTCATTCATAAGAAGACGACTGATGGCACCTGCATTCATAGTAACTAATATATAACAAATTAATCATTTGATTGTTAATCATACATATAATAATAATATATCTTGTGTCAAGCAGTCATTCATGCAATTGAATCATGATCCTACTAAACAGCTACTTCAATTAGGGTACAATAATCAGCAACCAGATATTTATTTATTAATCATTGGACACCTATTTGAAAGCTGGCAGCCTGCACATTTCTTACCTTCACCACCTTCTTCCATATAGATCAATTTTCTGTTCTGATCTAAACAAGTCTGCTCAAACTACTGAGTAGGCACCAATTAGAGGCCGCATTTTTATTTTCACATCATGTAGTCATGTATATATATATATATATATATATATATATATATATATATATATATATATATATATACAGTGGAACCCGGTTATGTCGATGTCCTAGGGGATCGCCAAAAAGCATCGAGGTAACCGATGATCGAGATAAACGAAAATCAAAATGGCGGCAATATATTAACGTGCTTGAAATTTCTTTATGTACATGATGTGCGTTAATAAATGAGAATGTGCATGCACGTGTTTTTGAAGGGTTTTTTTACACAACAGCGTTGCCGCGATTTATTTGATGAAGGCATGCTATAAAAATACATACAGTACACGTTTATCTGTCAGGACCTGCCATCTACCTGCCACGCCCCCTTCGGCCCCCTTCAGCGTGTCAGGTGCTTTCTCGGGAACTTCCACACTCTTCCACACAGCGTGTCAGAAACTTCCACACTCTCACTCTCCGTTATTGTTGGTATATGTTGGTTTCACGGCGAGAATTTGGCGGTTCCACGTCAAAAACATCGACTTAATAGGGTTGTCGAGTTAACCGAGGGCAAGATAACCGGGTTCCACTGTATATATATATATATATATATATATATATATATATATATATATATATACACATTTCCTGCTATGCCACTACGTACCTCTAGTTAGAACAAATTCTAACTAATTTGTTATTCTAACATCACTCTAACATTATTCTAACATCAAGTATTTTAACAGCAAAAACAGATTTTACAACTTGACCAAAGTGCTTACATGTATAATATACCAGGCATCCATTAAAAAAATTATAGCTTTCAAATCTGCATTGGATGCTTGCTACTGTATTAGTAGCGAGTTCTTGCAGTGTACATCTCTCTCTCAGTGTCAAATCCCTTTATCCATTTATCTGTACTTATACTTCCTGCACACTAATACCCCAGAACATCAACCTGTGTAAGCTCAGTACAGAAAGGTGATTACATTAGAGTGTTATTTATTCTGTTTATTTTAATTCTATTTATTTCAAAATTTCAAAAAAGATCAGGCCAATGCAACCTGCCCACCAAAGTTTACAGATTAATTCATTATTCTTCAACATACACATGGAAAAAATATTGGGAATTCTGACTTTCCCAACAGTTAGTGGATGACTTTGGGCAAAGCATGATTTACATTGGCTGGAGTGGAAGATCCTGAAAGGCCTGCTATAGAGCTCTGACCTCAATCTTATCCTATGAATTAATGTGAACGCTGACTGCACCCCGGGCCTCCTCACCCTACATCTGTACCTGAAAACAATTTTGTTGCTGAATGGGCATAAATCTCCATAGCCACATGCCCAAATCTATTAGTACATCTTTCCAGAAGAGTGGCGATTATTATAACAGCAAATGGGGACTAAATGTGGACAGCATGCTCAAAGAAGAAATCTTTGTGTCCAAAAACCTTTGTCGATATAATGGACATAACTAAAATTAGAATTGGCTTAAATCACAAATTTTTGCCGATTTTGTTTAAAAATGTGTTCCGCAAAAGTTCCTAGGTGGATAACAGTTCTGCTTCTCATGACAGAGAAATGCTCAGCGTGATGGATATAGCTGTTTTAATAGTTTTTTCTAATCCACTTTACCCTTTCACATCTAGGGTTAGGGTTAGGGTTAGGGTTAGGGGTTAGGGTTAGGGTTGTTTCTTGTGCACCCCTTCCGCAATTTCCATATATTATACTATAGTGTGGAAAAAAGTCTTGAGTCTTTTTGAAATGGTGTAAAGAATAATTGTTACAAATTAAAAAAGAATGACAAATATTTCTACTTTAAAATGCACTTCAATGTTCAATGTTTTTTGACTTAAGAATCCCAAATTCAAAATAAATATACATAACAAATAATCTATAGCAAAGCTTGTTCTAAAAAAAAAAAAAAAGACTTTTGCACAGTACTGTATTATCTTGTTATAAATAAGACCTCTGAAATGGTTTTATACACCGTGTTTCACATATTTTGCATTAGTCAATCTATGTTCTGCTGCTGTAGCTCATCACTACATATCTGGTGCTATTAGAGATAACAGAGCCTTATTATCATCTCTGAATATTCTCCTCACATTGTATTGGGAATTGTTACAGGACCCCCACTACTTAGGAACTCCTCCAGGTGTTCTTCTATTTGGGTGCCCCCTGAGCCAAGGTGCTGGCTGATCGGAGGGGTTTCGGTGGTATTCCTCGGTCAGAGAAGGATCCAACATTACTCCTCTTGGTCGTATCCCTCCTAATCAACCAAATATTGAAGTCTTCTCTTTTACGTTGTGAACTTTTCTACATGGTAGCATTAGTTTGATATTGTGTGTGAATAGCTAAACCATCTTGCATAGTGGGGGTTGACAAAAAGGTTGGAACACATGGATTAAGAGTTGCCTGGCTGACTCTTAAGGCGTATAAAAGCTTTTTTAAAAAAATGGTCCACTGCTCCCAGTATGGCGGTGGGTCCCTGTGATGAAGCCTACTGAAATGTAGGACCATGGTTGCAAAGGGATTGGGAGTGGTTCCAACAAGCCATATGGTAGCTAGCATGGGGTATGGGCCTGAGCACAAATGGGGTAAGTGTTACTATCTTTTCATGCCTGTTTATAAGTGACGGCCACCAGAATGCGTTTTGGACAAGGCGAGTAGTGTGGTGGATCCCTGGGTGTCCAGTGTCAAGTGAGGGGTAGATCTATTCAAGGACTCTGGGGCGTAGTTCAACGGGGACGTACTGCTTGTCATGTGGGCAGTTTGGTGGATCGGGTTCATTGTCTTGTGATTGCTCTGCTACTGAGGGTGGCAGGATGGTTCAGGCATCAGTGTTTATTAGCCGTCCTAGGTGCTGCCTGGGCAGTAAGTTACAATGAAGTTGAATCTGGAGTAAAACAAAGCCCACGAGCTTGACAGAAATTCAGTCCCTTTTGCCGTTGTACTCTAGGTTTCGATGGTCGGTGATCACTTGGAATGGGTCTCCACTCCTCCAGTGCCTCCTTAATAAAAAATAGTTCCCAGTTCCCCACATCATAATTGCTTTCCACTGGGGTTAACTTCTGAAAAAAGTACACACATGAGAAGAGTTTTCCTGGGCTGCCATGACGTTGGGACAGTATGCCTTCAATACTGCAGCTGGAGGCATCTACCCCTACTACATGGATGCTAGGGTCTGGGTGTTGCAGGATTGTTTTAGTTCTTCAAATGCTTTCTGAGTGTGAGGAGGTCAATGCAGTTTCTTCGATTTCCATATTATAAGGCAGTTAGTGGGGCTGCCACGGTGCTATAGTTCCTACTAAATGACTGATAAAAGTTTACAAAGCCTAGGAGCTGTTGAAATTCGTTAAAACGCAAGGGTTGTGGCGGTGTTTTGACTGCTTCCACTTTACTTTTGTTCATCTCCACCCACTCTCAGCTGATCACATACCCCAGGAAGGTGGTAGAACTCGTGTGGAACTTGCACTTTTCTGCCTTTACTACGAGTTGTTGCTACAACAGCCTTCCTAGTACTGTGCATACCTGATGGACATGGAGGTCATAGGCCTTAGAGTATAATAGAATGTCAACAATATATACAAAAACAAGAGTTTAGTAGGTTCGAAAAATTTTATTCATGAGGGCTTGGAACACAGCTGGGCACATTTGTCAGGCCATATGGCATTACCTGGTACTCATAGTGTCCCCTTGTGGAATGGACAGTTTTCCATTCATTCCCCTCACTGATCCAGATCAGGTTATATGTGTGGTGGAGGTCTAGTCGGGTGAAATAGTGTGCCTCCCGTAGCTGTTCAAATGCAGCTGGTACTAGCAGAATACCGTATGTCTACCGTATTGTAACAGCTTTCAGGCCACAGTAGTCAATGCAGGGCTTTAGTCCCCAATTCTTCTTCTCCACGAAAAGCTTGGCCACAGTAGAAGCATAGCTGGAGTTGAAGATATAATTGACCTAGAGTTGGAACTAAGACGTCACATGGGTTCATTGCAGGCCATCTTAGCCTGTGGGGTGGGATTCAGGCCTTTGCAGGAACATGACACGAAGGGCAATATTATTTCAACCAATCTAAGCAGCCAGTGTCCGAAATTTTACAGCATACTCAGCAGGCTTAGACCCAGGCTGTGCCAAATACATTTGAGGTTTATTAGAGAAACAGCACAGATAATCCAAATGTAAGGCCAAAACATGGTCAATGGGCAGAGCAACAGTTCAGTACATAAAAAGGCAATCCATGAGGCAAACAAATCCGATAAATCACAAATAGCAGACAAAACGGTGGTCATAAACAATAGCGAGGTCAGTGCCCAATAAAGCAATGAACCATCAATAGAGAAACGGCTCGGAATGCGCTAAAAATACTTAAAATCATAGCATATCATTAGCATGGCTTATGAGGCATAAACACAGGAAGTAACTATTGACCCAGTATTGTTTAGAACTCGAGAGATGGCTCCCTCTGGTGCGGCGGAGTGGAAATTGTATTGGGAATTGTTACATCGAATCAGCAAGTCACTAAGATAAGCTCTTAACTTCATGTATTTTATTGTGGTGATTTTCATATCATAACTGACCAAGTATACAGGTTTTACCAATAAATTGGTCAGTGATTATATAGAAATATATACATATTATATATATTTATATACATCAGTAGGGGACAGAAGAAGGGGTACAGGAAATTGATCCAGGATTCATGATCCATGGTGTGAATTCAACCACGTACACCTCAACACCACAAAGACCATGTACTTCCACAGAAGGCTGGCGTCCTTCAAACTCTGCAAGAAGTTGCTGCAGATGTTCTATCAGACTGTTGTGGCGAGTGCCCTCTTCTATGCGGGCTGATATTCTTCACTGTTCTGCACTGTAATACATACTGTAAACTATGCGCATTAACACTCCGGGTGCTCTTATCTATCTATCTATCTATCTATCTATCTATCTATCTATCTATCTATCTATCTATCTATCTATCTATCTATCTATCTATCATCTTTAAAATAATTGTTCAATTTGATTATTTCTCATTTACACTACAACAAAATCTGAGTAATCCAGCTCATACATTTTAAAATGTCTACACACAAAAGAATTTAACCCCAAAAGTAAAATTTGTATTTCAACCACATGTCATATTTCCATTCAATTAAGTCACATAAATCATGTAAAAGTGAGGATTTAGTTAAGCTTTACCATCACTTTCAGTTAACGTGAGTACATTAAATTAACCGTATGTAAACTGATGAACTGTGATTTAAGCTTGTTTAATACATAAAACTTACTCTTTTCCAAAAACATACTATTACTTTATATAACTACTTTACATTTCCTTAATTCTATTAAATAAATGCTCAAACACATATTGCATATTCAAACATTTATTGTGATGTATTTGCTTCATAATTAAAAAACAAAACAAAAAACAAGCAGCAAGACATAATGCTGTACTTAATTAAGGCAACTGTTTATAAGCTGTGTGCCATCAAGTAACAGGGATCAACAAGGTACCGAATCTGATAATGTAACAAAACTGTAACATTGTTGATCTCTCGTTTTTTCTCTCTCTCTCTTTTTTTTGAACAAAATCAAACTTTTAGATATGTGAGTTTTGGGAGAGACATTATTCCGTCATTTTCTGACTCCACTTTGGGACAATCACTTAAATGCAGTGTTTCAAGTTCCAGATCAGGAGAATTTGCAAAGTGATTACAATACCATAACAATGACATCATAATGTAACTTTAAAAATTTTAATGTTTAACATTACAACGTTACAGTTTTTTTTTTTTGGTATATAAAGATCCCATGGCAAGTTCCTTACCTGAAGTCACTGTATGGGTGGATGATCCAGACTCCAAACGAACGCACTCTCTCCTGCTCAGCTGCGACTCCTTTGGTGCTGCCGAACATGCGCAGGGAATGCTTGTTGACTCCGGGTTGTAACATAGAGCTCAGTTGCTTGTGGAGGAAAGTAGACTGCTCACTGGACTCGCACTCCTCCATGTTAGGAGCCAGCATGGAGGTCCCTGGAGCCGGGACGCCCGTGGTCAGGCCTTCGCCCTCCACTGTCACCTCTGTGGGTTTCATGTTAAACTCGGCTGGGCCAGCTCTCTCGTGGTAATTACTAACAAGACTTAGTAGCCTCCGGTTCAGATCTCCTCCAGCTCCAGCCCCAGGAGCGTTTGCTGAGGACAGAGAGGAGGAGCGCCAAGCAGAGAAGGAAAACCTGCCACGAGCTCTGGAGTCCCCATTTGGAGGAGGAAAGTTCTCACTGCCTGCTGCTCCACATGAGCGCTCCATTACAATATTTTTTTTTGTAGCCTGGTTTGAACAAGAACTCAACAGAGAAACCTAAAAAAAAAGAGCCTGTTGAGATCAAAATCATTGATAAAGTGACTGCTTGAGTAGAAATAAGTTTCTCATCCTCTCCATAGTGCACACAATAGGAAGGAGAAAATCCACAGGGTGGAGTGTAATCTGCTTGTCAGAGGTTACCTTTCTCTCTGTGAGTGACAGTGTAGGACACAGTCTCTGTGTAGCTCTTGGTACCTTTTAAAACGTTTGGTCTCTATCTGTGTAACTCATTTTCAAATGTTACAACGTGATTAATTCTGTATTTCCTGTGAAATTGAAATATTTATAAACTTTATTAGCCAGTTTTTAAAAATGGTCTGCTCCAGAAGACACACTCCTGAGATTAGGAGCGTCTGACTCACCTGCGCTTTTAAACCAGATGGTAGTAGAGTGTGTACACTGGTGATTTCCATCTGGTAGTTATTATGGATTCTATGAAATGCTCGCCAAGCACATTCTATAAATGACCTCGATTTTAATTCTTGAATTTGCTTTTATTTATTTGTGTTTAATACTTAAATAAAATCCCAGCTTTCTACATCTGATCTTTCTTCGATATGCAAAGATATAATTTCCTTGAATCAAGAAAGTGTTCTAAAAAAATAAAATAAATAAAAATAGAACCATTATAACATTTTATACCATATGTTTTACTTAAACAATATAAATGAATTGTTTTTTATATATAAATGCTTATGATTTTTCAGGATTGTTTTGTACCACTCTCCTGCCCTTCAGCAAACAACTTGCCTCCTGCTACAGACACATATTTCAGATTTTGACTCACCACAATAAGCACCTGCTGCTACTGCACCCGTGTTATGTTTTCATGCAGTTGAGTCACTTAACCTTCATGCAGGGATCCTTCATGCAGAGCCTCTACCACTGTGAAGGATCCCTTTTACCCCTACAAAAGTCTGTACGAATTATCAGGATCCACACTACAGGGTTCTGCCACAGCTTCACCCCCCAAGCTGTCAGAGCCCTGAACTCCCCAGTGCCACCCATGACCTTGCCTTCACCTTCTGAGGACATTAGGTTTTTTTGTTTTTTTGTTTTTTAAAGCAGCTTCACAGAAATCAACAGTTAAGGTGAATGATGTGTATTTATCCCTGATGAGCAGCCGTGGTGACTGTGGTGAAGGAAAAACTCCCTTAGATGTTATGAGGAAGAAACCTTGAGAGGAACCAGACTCAAAAGGGAAACCCATCCTCATTTGGGTGACATCAAGAGTGTGATCATAAATCTTTCAACAATACAGAACACTGGAGAGTGAGAACTAACATGAGCACTGGAGTATAAGATTATAAGTAATGTTCTTTCTACAGTCTTATACAGTCTTTGGTATAAAACTAGGAGCTACTGAGCTCAACATTTGTGATCATCACAGATCCAGCATCAGCTTCTCCATGCCAGAGCCTTTAAACACTCCAGGAGGTTCAATGTCAAAACTCCACACATGTAGTGGGATCCAATTGGCAGATACTGAGAAATTAACGTAGCTGCTGTTCATGATATTAACAGCACAAGTTGATAATGTGCATGTGATCATATGTTCTGGAGCACAAGGTTATGATGTGAGACGTGTTATGTGTAGGTTTTGCTAAAAAGATATAGTCATTAATGGTCACTAAAACACACTTGCACTCTTTACTGTAAAAAATGCACTTGGACATTGTAGCACATCTGCACTCAGGGACTTTACAATAGACATCCGGTCATCACCTCTGACTGTGCAATTGCACTTTACTTTACCCTTGTACTTACATTACGCGTTGCACGTCTACCTCATATTAATCACACTTTATCATGTTTACTCTTAGTTTATGTTTAATGTCTAGAAGACCACTTCTAGATAGATTAACTGGGTGTATCTGGGTCCCTCTGGTTTCTGCTGTTTCTTTGCTAATGGCACTGCTGGATATCCTTTTATGTTGATGGGGAGTAAACATGATTTGTTTTTTATTCCCTACAGTTTTCTTGTTCGACCAATACAACAGTCCTCATCATTTTTCGTGCTTCTTCAAAATAGCTTGAACAGCACATCTTGAGACCCCAGTCTGCTTTGAAATCTTTGTCAGAGAGAGACCTGAACTACCTTGTGTCTTGATGTGCTCAGTCTTGCCCTGTTGGCTAACAGTACCTTTGGCGGTCATTGGTAACCCGGGCCTCGACCGATCCGGTATAAAAGTCTGATTTGTGATCCGCATGTTTGATTTGGCACATGTTTTACACTGGATGCCCTTCTTAACTCAACCCTCCCCATTTATCCGGGCTTGGGACCGGCACTAAGAGTGCACTGGCTTGTGCAACCCTAATGGCTGGGTTACTTTACAGCATTTTCACAACTGTCTAAAACATATATACTTATGTATTATAATATATTATAATATATATATATATATATATATATATATATATAGTGTCTTACAAAATTGTTGAACTGCTACTTATGTAGTGATAAATCCAGGGAATACCCAGAACTTTGGCTATCAAGTGCTGTTTTCTAGTGACTCAACAGGCTGTAATAAATGCAGATACTAAAGACAACAACAAGATTTCTGGGACATCATAAAAGTGTTTTGCAGCCCACTAACAACAGGACAATCACAAGACTTCCCTGTTCTGCTGACGGAAACATCTCCCATGTTTTGTTCTCCCTCTAGTGGACAATCTGGAACGTATGTCCAAGAGCACAATGAAGATCCTCCATCCTCCAGATGTAGTTTTCCCAATCTAATGATTGATCTAAATCATTCAAATGCACGTTTAACACTTGGAACTCAAGACTTTTTGTCATGAACTTCTAAGAAAGCAAGCCACACAAGAGGTAAAGGATTGGGGTCCACACGGTCCGCCCTGGGGGATTCAACCCGACCATGTAGTGTCCAATTACTTATGCTTCATGTCATCTCTTTATAGTGGTTATTTACTAGCCTGGATGTTATTTCTATATATAGTTTAACTTAAACCCATCTCATTACCAAAGGTCCACTTTAAAATCGGAATCATTTTGGTTTTAAAAACAGTTTTATTGATTTATTTATTTATTTCAGAATGAATGATTTGACTGACACATTTACATTTTGTTTCTGTAAGAGGTGCAGGATATTATGGAGGAACATGATTTTGCTGCTTTTATTACATGACTTTACACTGCTCTGCACTTGGCGCTGTGGGTTTAAAAGACCGGACGCTGTCCATATCGAGACTGAGTCCCTGGAAGGCACCAAAGAGCGAGTCGTCTTTTTTCTGGGACGATTTGGTTTTGAAGTGCTTCCTGTCCTGTGGGGTCTGAAAAAAAGCACAATGGGGGGAAAAAAAGGTTCTTATTTGTTTCTTTGTAAATTAGATTTAAAGAATTATCTTACAATCAGTACATGGAGGAAACATCTGCACTCTCACCTTGCTGTAATGTTGTGGGTTCCTGAAATGGGCCTTCAAAACAGTTCTTTCTGCCTTCTTCTGTGCTAACACCCCCTGTCTCAGTTTCCTGCACGGAGATGCATGTCTGAGCATTATTACCTTCAGGGTTTATGGGAAAACTTGTCAAAGACTGGGTTTACATTTTTTAAAAGCTTTAAGGCAATAATTGTGTGGGGGAAAAAAGACAAGCACACCCCATAATCTTGTGGAACATCTTCCCAAAAGAATGGAGGATATTATAACAGCAAATGGGGATTAAATATGGAATGGAGATGTTCAGAAAAGCACATACAAAAGCCTCTTGATTGGTGTAACAGGTGGAGAAGTGGTTTAATGTGAGAATGTACTTGGAAGGAGGTGGTAATGGATGAGTTTGAGGGATCACTAATAACAAGGTACTTAGAAACAGAGGGAAAAAAAAACAAAGCCATACAAAAAACAGTGATGTTTGCATTTTCTCTGATGCTTGTGGTTTATGTGCATTCTGCTCTGTTCATGATGTCATCCTTCAGAGCTTTTCAGCGGTACTTGCCTTTCTCTGTGTAGCTCTGCTTGGTAGGCTCTGATCCAGGACGAGTCGTAAGTGATGTGCGAGTGACAGCAAGGTGCACTCTTCCTCCTCACAGCCTTCTCTTTTTCGCCAAATCCATCCTTCCACCCTGAGACACAGCTGGCCAGGGATTTCTTAACTATGGCGTCCATTTTCTCAACACTGGCAGGGATTTTCTTTCTTCTGTCCATGCAAATAAAGCTAAAGCTCAACTCACGATCTGAAAAACACAATGAGAACAAACTACTTCACTTCAGGACAAAAGACGGCATGTTCTACTGGCAGACTGCACATATTTCTCAGGTGATTTATCTCCACGTTGCGATCTTTTCCCTCACATTGCAGTTCTAAAATATTTGTGTCATTTTCTCCTTTGCAATATCAGAAGAATTCGTTCATTTCTAATGCCGCTCAGGTGCTTGTTCCATCCCTGATCACTTCAGCACTGACCTTTTGCAGCTTTCTCCTACAAGCTCTACCTCTAAAA
Source organism: Silurus meridionalis (assembly GCF_014805685.1). Taxonomy (NCBI): domain Eukaryota; kingdom Metazoa; phylum Chordata; class Actinopteri; order Siluriformes; family Siluridae; genus Silurus; species Silurus meridionalis. Next base: position 6,492,828 of record NC_060912.1, on the reverse strand, counting down.
AAACATTTTACTTCTTAGCTTGATCCAGAAAGCAGCCCCATGACCTTCTTAAATTCTCCCATCCCACTGCAATGCTTCATCCAGTTTTTTTCTTGATGCTCACCTACAAAACCAAAATTGGACCAGAACCTGTCTACCTCAGCACTTATTTCACCCTGTACTGCATCACACTGTCCTTCATCCTGAACCACTGCTCAAATGCTCCCACCATATCTCCAGGTACAAGGAAGACATGCACCCAGTGATCAATGAAGTACATAAACCAGGTAAAAGTGCTTCCTTTTAACTTTTACTTGAGCAAAATGACAAAAGTATTTGCCTCCAAAGTACTGTGATTTATCATGTCTACAATGTTCTATTGTCATTTTTGTCAAAAGACTTTCGCTTAATCAACTCAAAAAGTTTATGCTCTAAAATACTCTTAGTGCATCAACCTATTAATAGAATGATATAAATTAATGACCAGTTACGTTTTTTCCACTAATACATGAAAAGAAACAGCTGACTTCGCAAAATTGAGTAAGTAAAACATTCGATTTTGAAATGCAGTGAAGTTAAAGTCTAACCAAATGGAAATTCTTCAGTACGCGAAAAACCTAGTACCAAATTAGATTTATTGCATTACTGTCCCACACTGCTGGCATCTAAATGGTGGAACGAATTTCCACTTGGTGTCCGAATAGCCTTAAACAGACAAAAAAAAACAGACTGACTGCACAGACTGACAGTAGTCATTCATTGTCCTTTTGCCTCAGCATCAGACTTCGAAACACTTTTGTAGGTTGATCTGGATAAGAGTGTACACCAAACACCATAACTGAGCAGATAATAAGTCCATATTCATGAACAGCAGACACCAGAGGTTGCACTGAAGAAGTTTCATTACCAGAGGCTAAAAAAATGTCATTAGAACATGTTTTAATGGCATTCTAGAACACCCAAATAACTGCTCTTTACAATATAACGAACAATTCCAGATCATAATCTTTACCTACCTCGTACCTGTTGTCTGTATTAGTCACAATCACATCCAGAGTGCTTCCCCAGGCTTCAAAAGTCTTAAGTGTCACGTTTTTTGAACGCCGATGACTAATTCCTAAACAACATAATACCCTGTAATCTCATTAGCCCAAGCAGAGAAGAGTAAACAAGTGAGGATCAAAACGAGTTCAGTTCCTGAGCACTGAACAATGTTTATCACAAGGAAGTGCTTGATGAGTTAAGTTTATTTCTATAGGCGCTTTTCACAGACATTGTCTCAAAGCAGCTTTACAATAATTAACAGTTAAGGTGAACGATTTGTATTTATCTCTAATGAGCAGTCGTGGAGATTGTGGCATGGAAAAACTCCCTTAGATGTTATGAGGAAGAAACCTTGAGAGGAACCAGACTCAAAAGGGGAACCCATCCTCATTTGGATGACATCAAGAGTGTGATTATATTCTTTAAACAACACAGAACACTGGAGAGTGAGATTATTATTAATGTCCTTCCTACAGTCGAATACATTCAGTGGACCAGGAGCTACTGAGCAACTTATAAAATAGCGCAACATTTGCGATCATCATTGATCCAACACCAGCTTCTCAATGCCAGAGCCTTTGAACACCTTTGAAGGCTCTTCAGTGATTGGGAGAACAGCCAGTGAACTTTGGTATATAATCATGAACATGATCTATGATTTTGGTTATACAGTCCATCAATGTGTGGAGGTTTTATAGGGACTAATAACAACATACACTATATGGACAAAAGTTTGCAGACACCTGGCTTTAAGGATCGTATGTGCTTTTGGAACATTCCCATTCCACATTTAGTCCCCATTTGCCATTATAATAACCTCCAATCTTCTGGGAAGATGTTTGACTAGATTTTGTAGTGCGCTTGTGGAGATTTGTGTTGATTCAGACACAAGGGTATTAGTAAAAGCAGGTACTGATGTAGGTGAGGGTGAGGGTGAGGAGGCCTGGGGGTGCGGTCAGCATTCACATTCATACCAAAGGTGTTCAATAGGGTTTATAAATCTCAAATCTTTCGCTCTAACTGATGTAAAGCATTTCTTCATGGAGCCGATTATTTAGAACATGGCCATTGTCATGCTAAAACATGTGAGGGTCTCCTCCTTCGAGTGAAGGAAAATTTTAATGCTACCATAAACAAATACATCCTGTACAATTGTGCACCTTCAATTCTGTGGTAACAGTTTGGGGAAGAACCACATACGGCTGAAAAAGTGTAAGCCAATCATTTTGTCCATTGAAAACAATACCCTAGTGGCGGAAATGTGAAAGACAGGCTCTTTATCTCTATGGTTAAGACCCTGATCTACTAATAATTGTAAGGCTGTTAGTCAAAACACAAGCAATACTAAACTGTTAAAGGTGAACAACTGCTCAACCAAAGAAATGAGATCGCGAGATAAACACAGGACTTTAGAGTAAAGTAGGGATGCATTTCTTTTTTTTGCTTCACTATATTTTAACCTGCAATATCTGACTTTTTACTCCATTACATTTCAAAACATGCCGATCCTCTCACATAAATCGCGTTACTCAAGAGACAGTGCAGTAAAGGTTTTCTTACTGTGCCTCTGTAACGATGGATAAAAACAACACTATAACGCATAAATAAATTTAAACTGATTTTATACACAAATTATTTAAATATAGTATTCTTGGATTCACTTTTGATACCTAAATGCTTCCTCAAATAGAAATGTAAATTAGCACTTTTACCAGAATTTGTATCACTACCCAAGTACAAAGTCACGTGTTTCTCTTAATGCGATTGGCCACTTGAGTGGTCGTCTCTTGCGTGCAGCTGCTGTCAAAGCGACATATGACAGCATTAAGGCGGTGCTGTGGAGTTAAATCTTCCCCATGTCATCACCTTCCATGTGGGGACTAGATAAAGCTTCCTGCAGCTTATTGGATCAATCTGAAAAGGTCATCGAACAGCAATGTTTGTTTTAAGATGTCAGTGAAGAGATCAACTCAGGTTTTGGTAAACGAGAACGTGGAGGGGCTTCCTGGACTATAGCATAATATCCAATAGAACACTAAAGCTGCCATGTTTTTTTCAATTAACCCAAATTATAGCAAAATTGGGATTTTCATACAAAAAAATATGACCATACAATTTTTGTGCCTTCTGAACATCCCATTCTACATTATCTCCATATGCTGTTAGAATAACCTCCACTCTTCTGAGAAGATGCTCCACTAGATTTTGGAGTGCACTTGAGATTTGTGAGCATGCAGCCACAAGGGTGTTAGTAAAGTCAGGTACTGATGTGGGTGAGGGGAGGAGGCCTAGGGGTGCAGTTCCAATTAATCAATGAAGGTGTAGATGAAGGAGGTCAGAACACTATAGGAGGCCACTTAAGATCCACTCCAACTCAAGATCATTATATTTTCATGGAACAGGCTTTGTGCACTTTGACATGTCATAACAGGTTTGAGTCTCCTCTGCCAAATGAAGGGAAATTGTAATGCTAATTAATCCATAGGCATCTTATACATATTCATCTTTATGAAAACAAAACAAAAGCAACAAAATGATATGTACAGTTTCTTTTCTGGGCAAAAACGTTGAAAAACATGAACTGATTGGATACCGACTCCATGATGAGATAGCTGCCGTTTTTTTTCTGCCAACGAAGCTTCTACGACTTCAACAAACACCAGGCAGACAGACAGAGCCTTTATTCTATACAGTTATAGATACATAGATATTTGTATATACACATATACACCTTTAGCTTCATATAAAAACACGAGGAACCAAAAATAATGCTGAGTCAAATAAATACTGTAAACCTGTGCTGGCAGGAAGGGCACAAAAGGTCTGTGCATGATAACATGAACAAAAGACTTTGATAGAAAATATGTGAAACGTGTGTGTATGTAGCATTCACATTGAAGAGAAAAAAAAGAAAAGAAAAAAAAAAAAATACCGAGCTACATAGAACAGTAGCTTCAACGAGACTGATGGATCTAAAATGAAGGAGTGTGTCCATGCCGAAACATCTGTTCGTTTACTGCTGTCCAATAAAAAATGAGTAATAGAGGATCAGACTCTGTCCAATTATGATGGTATCCAATGCAAAACAGCAAGTTGGGTATTTTTCTTCATGTTTACATTCATGTTTAAAAAAAAAAAAAAAAAAATATCTAGAAAAAAAAATCTATGGAGGGGAGAGAAAAAAAAAAAAAAAAAACACCTGCTGGGGCTTTTCTACACCACAAGACAAACCATTTCTCCCAGTTTAACTCATTTCCACATTAGAGATGGATTTATACTCAACACCACCATCAGATCTTTTGAGCTTCTTTCCACGCTTTATAGAACTGGATAAAGTTCTTTCCGTCTTGTCCTTGATGTGTGGAAGACTTTGTATCCGAGTAACCGTGTTACTTTATCCTGGGACATTTCTACCAACTGCCTCTGTAAGCAGGAAACTACTGTAACCGGTTTCCACGAAGTCCTCGGTCACCCTTAAACACTTTCTACCAGACATGGCAGTGTAACCCGACAACACGTTTTACCTTAAAACTACTGGGTCAGTGAGCTTTGCCTGAAAGAAAAAAAGGGACTGATATCACCAGGTGAACCCCGTTTGCTGCACACCAACACAACTCAAAAATGTGTAGGTTTTTTTTTTTTGGGTGGGGGGAAAAAAAAAGAAAAAAAAAAAAACCTAAGGCTGGTAGAGACTAATGTCACCGGCTAATGTCGCGATTGGCCTCCCAAGGCTTTCCTGATGTCTGCTCGCTAGCAATGATGGGATTCTGGAAGAACTGATGCCTAAGTGCTTGGGACAAAGTGATGCGCTTCGGTGGCTCGTACTCCAGCATGGCCTCGATCAGGTCAAACAGCTGGTGATGCTCCTCAGCCTCAGACAGGATGTACCGCTGAACAACACGGACAGAACAGAAATCAGTGAGACAAAAACAAACCAAAAAAAAAAGATAAGTGGCCAGATTTTCCGGACTTATCTAGATCAATAACGAGAACATGCATGAAAATACTGATCAGTATTAGTGTGCAACGCCTGCTGAAAACTTATTGGCTGAACAGTCACAAAGACTTTTAAGGATTTAAAGGTCTCGTTACAGACAGGCGAAACAACACAGCACACCAATCAATCAACCTTTTGGTTTGTCAAAAACAGCTATTTTTGACATCTCTTATCCATGGCCACACCACGAGCTTTGCAGAAATCTATAGACCTTTGCATTGAACATGTAATTCAAGTTTTATTCGAATCCACATTGATGAATACGAATGTGGACAAATTCATATTTAACATTGTAGGTCATTTGCCTGGGTACGATTTGTTATTTGAGAGAATCGGAATCATAAAAATTTAAATTAAAATCTAGCAAAAAAACTTGGACCCCAAATAATAATAATAATAATGAGAACAGCATTAACAAGAATAAACGCAGTCTCTCACTCGTAAGGGCTTGCAGTTCTCTCGGACATATCTTCCTGCTGAGGAGTTTTCGTCCCAGTCAAGACGTCCACGGTAAAAGTACTTCTGTTTTCTGTTGAGATGAGAATTCCAGGTCACGTTAAATCCGTTTCTATTGTCATTTCAACCACAAAAATAACAGTTTGTACACTCACTCATGGAGCATGTGCGAAATCAACTAATAACATGTTTTGCATAAATGATCAATGATTTACCTCGTTTTGCGAATCATCCTGGAAGGGACAGGACCCAATATTCTCTCCATCATGGCCAAGTGCTCTCTGTTATCGTGAGTCTGGAAAAGAAGAGGTGTTACAGAAAACCGACTTGTTGCAGCAATTTAAAGGACTAATGAAAAGATTACATTGTTATACAGTGCTGTGTAAAAAGTATTTGCCTCCTTGTTTTTTTTTTTTTTTTTTATTTGCACGTCACACCAGGGTTTCTGCAGGTTTGTATGACTTTTTGAGACCTTTGAGAAAAAAAATCTGCAAATACTTTCACAGCACTGAATAATGATTGAAAAAAGTAGAAAAACCAGTTGCACACCTGAAAGAGTGTGAAGCCAAGGTAATACTCGAAGAGGATGCAGCCAATACTCCACACATCACAAGGCTGATTCCATCCCATCTCTGCAAATACACACATTCGCATATACATCAATAACACACCTCATGACTATACATAAAAATAATGCATGCATGACCTTGTATTCAAAGAGCATTTTAAACCAAACTATGAATAGAAGAAAATAAATAAACAAATACAATATCAAGGATGCCTGGGACAATTAATGACAGTATTGGGAATCGCCATTCTATCACCATACTGAACAATGCAATTCCCAGGCAGAATACCCTGCACAAACAGCTTTAGGATTGTGTTTTGTAACACACTTTCCTATTAACATATTGGTACCAAATTCAAACCTTACACTTACTAAACATCTTTTCCTTCTCTTTCACTGCTCACATGACTGCTTTCTTTCACAACGTAAATGAGATTTAATTTAAGAAAGTGAAACCCGTACTTCAAAAATGATCTACTGTTGTTTACCACAGAGGACACATACGAGTAGCTTTTACAAGCTTTGAGTAATAAAATATAATGAGCTGCTAATAATTAGCTATGTTAATAGATTATGTTGGGAAAAAAATGTACATAATGGATGGTTTTTCCAGGTTGCGTCGGTTGCTGGAGCGGCTAAAAAGGTCTGCTGTCATTATACAGTACGAGAGCGACCTCTAGAGGCAAATCACTGACACAACGTGCTATTTTGACAGGCTAGACTGCACGCTGCATGGAGAGCGCCTTTTAAAAGCAGATCGGTTTTCGTCAAGTATGATCTCGGCATCAGTAAAATCTAGTTTACCCTTGTCCTGAATATGCATTAATTTACATACATTTTAAAACTCAGTTGAAATCGAACCAAAAGAAACTCAACAAGTTGTCACATTTTGATCTGCTTTGTGCAATTACACAAAAGAACATTTTTCAATCAAACAATCACAAACAAACTAGAGTAAAACATGCTGACCATTCAAAGCAGTTCCTAGAAGCACAGAGCCACCTAGTGGTAATTGGTTTATGTCACTGAATCAGGGGTCCCAAACTTTATTTAGAAAAAGAAAGGGGGGGGGGAGCGTGGGTTCGTTACAAATTACCATAATAATCACATCTGCAAGCACAGAAGCAAACTGTCCGTATTTTGAAATGCACCGGGAATCACGTGTGAACGCATTTACATTAATAGCACATGGGCAACTTTACATCTTTTAACTATTTTATGTCCAACTGATGGAATAAAAAGGAAAACAATGTTTCCTCTCTCAGATTTCATAGTATTTCTTATAAATGTTCGGAGCTGTTTTGCGTTCCGGTCCATCTCTAATTTTTGGATTTTGACACCAAACACGACAACAGCAGTAACATTTTGAGAGAAACTGAGCTTGAGACTTGAATACAAGAACTTACCGAGAATCACCTCAGGTGCGCGGTAGTGCCTGGTGGAGACAATTGTACTGTGGTGCTCATGGTCGAATGTAGCACTGCCAAAATCGACTACTCTTACTGCAGTGCTCTTCACCATCCGCTCGTCTCTCTTCTAAACCAAAAAACACGACACAATCATATGAATGTAGCATTATAACGATCCAGATATATATTTTATTTTATGAGGAGGCACACGCTCACCTTTTCTACGTTGTACGTTATGCTGAAATCCGAGTTGACAAACAGAATATTCTCAGGTTTTAAATCTGTGTGTGTCAGCTTGTTGTCATGCAGAACTGTAGAGAAGATAAAAAAAATAATAAATGCCAATGCTTTTTACAAACTCCATTCATAGATTTAGGATTTGGTTTTATTGCCGTACTCACACTTAACAGCGAGGCAGAGCTGGTAGGCCATGTGTCGGACCTGACTGATGGAATAAGGCAGGTAATTGTTCTCCTTCAGGAAGTCAAAGGTGCTGACTGCTAACAGCTCAAAGCTGAGACACATGTGGCCGTGGTAATCAAACCAGTCGAACATCCGTACACACAGACTGCAAGACAGGACAACATTTTTTTTTTTTTTTTTTGTAGGCCAGGCAGGAGGTAAAATAACCAGAGTGTCTCCCAACTGGTGTCATTAATTCTCTAATTAAACTAAATTATGTTAGTACACTATATTGCCAAACGTTTGCAGACACCTGGTCATAAGTATGTTATGGGATATAACATCACCACATTGTTTCTTTTTGGTATTTAGAACAATTTCAATTGCTTTCATATTAAATACAGATATTATTCTATAATAATTATTCAGATAAACATTACAAAAAATATATATATATTTTTCCCCTGGGTCCATCTTACAATACAGTCTCCTTACTGTTTGCTTTCAGGGTCTCGCTCTTTGATCCTCTCCAGTACATTGATCTCCAGTCGTGCAGCCTCCTTGTACTTCTCAACGTTTTTGATGATTTTCAGAGCTACATGGGCTCCACCTCTTAAATAATAATAACAAAAAAAGTAAAATGTTAAAAGGAAATCTCACAACCAACTAAAACATATAATTCATTCAGCTGTGCCTGTAAAAGTAAGAGGTTTACTTTTTGCTGTGTGTATAAAAAACAATATACTATTTTTTTCTCAATCAAAAATACAATTCATAGTCTAAAAAGAAAAAGAACCAAATCTGGAGGTAACTGAATAAAGCAAATTGCACTAATATATATATATATATATATATATATATATATATATATATATATATATATATATATATATATATATATATATACACAGGAGTGCAGAATTATTAGGCAAATGAGTATTTTGACCACATCATCCTCGTTATGCATGTTGTCTTACTCCAAGCTGTATAGGCTGGAAAGCCTACTACCAATTAAGCATATTAGGTGATGTGCATCTCTGTAATGAGAAGGGTGTGGTCTAATGACATCAACACTCTATATCAGGTGTGCATAATTATTAGGCAACTTCCTTTCCTTTGGCAAAATGGGTCAAAAGAAGGACTTGACAGGCTCAGAAAAGTCAAAAATAGTGAGATATATTGCAGAGGATGCAGCAGTCTTAAAATAGCCAAGCTTCTGAGCGTGATCATCGAACAATCAAGCGTTTCATTCAAAATAGTCGACAGGGTCGCAAGAAGCGTGTGGAAAAACCAAGGCGCAAAATAACTGCCCGTGAACTGAGAAAAGTCAAGCGTGCAGCTGCCAAGATGCCACTTGCCACCAGTTTGGCCATATTTCAGAGCTGCAACATCACTGGGTGCCCAAAAGCACAAGGTGTGCAATACTCAGAGACATGGCCAAGGTAAGAAAGGCAGAAAGTCGACCACCACTGAACAAGACACACAAGCTGAAACGTCAAGACTGGGCCAAGAAATATCTCAAGACTGATTTTTCTAAGGTTTTATGGACTGATGAAATGAGAGTGAGTCTTGATGGGCCAGATGGATGGGCCCGTGGCTGGATTGGTAAAGGGCAGAGAGCTCCAGTCCGACTCAGGCGCCAGCAAGGTGGAGGTGGAGTACTGGTTTGGGCTGGTATCATCAAAGATGAGCTTGTGGGGCCTTTTCGGGTTGAGGATGGAGTCAAGCTGAACTCCCAGTCCTACTGCCAGTTTCTGGAAGACACCTTCTTCAAGCAGTGGTACAGGAAGAAGTCTGCATCCTTCAAGAAAAACATGATTTTCATGCAGGACAATGCTCCATCACACACGTCCAAGTACTCCACAGCGTGGCTGGCAAGAAAGGGTATAAAAGAAGAAAATCTAATGATATGGCCTCCTTGTTCACCTGATCTGAACCCCATTGAGAACCTGTGGTCCATCATCAAATGTGCGATTTACAAGGAGGAAAACAGTACACCTCTCTGAACAGTGTCTGGGAGGCTGTGGTTGCTGCTGCACGCAATGTTGATGGTGAACAGATCAAAACACTGACAGAATCCATGGATGGCAGGCTTTTGAGTGTCCTTGCAAAGAAAGGTGGCTATATTGGTCACTGATTTGTTTTGTTTGGTTTTGAATGTCAGAAATGTATATTTGTGAATGTTGAGATGTTATATTGGTTTCACTGGTAAAAATAAATAATTGAAATGGGTATGAATTTGTTTTTTGTTAAGTTGCCTAATAATTATGCACAGTAATAGTCACCTGCACACACAGATATCCCCTAAAATAGCTAAAACTAAAACTACTTCCAAAAATATTCAGCTTTGATATTAATGAGTTTTTGTGTTCATTGAGAACATGGTTGTTGTTCAAATTAATCCTCAAATAAAATTAATCCTCAAAAATACAACTTGCCTAATAATTCTGCACTCCTGTATATATATATATACACACACACACACGTGGCAACTTGACCTACGAGTGCATTAATGTACGAGTTTTCCGAGGAGGAGTGGTCACTCGTTCAATTTTTGCGCACGCACGCACGCGCACGCACGCACGCACGCGCACGCACGCACGCACGCACGCACGCACGCACGCACGCACCTCTGCTCAGCCAGATTTATTGTAAATGTCACACACCAACATAATGACAGAAATTGACTCCTACAGTTCTAAGACCACAGGACAGTCATTTTCAACAATGAACACTGTACTGTCTCACACACAAACTCTTAGTTTAACCAAGTCCACAAACAAAAATATAATAATTTACAATAGCGTTTTTCTTTTACTATGCATGTTACTTAGTGGGACTTTTGGCATTTCTTGCCTTGAACAATCCCCTTCAAATCTGCCTCGTATTCCGTTGTTGCCACTCGAAGCAAGTCTTTCACATGGGTGTCAGTCAGAACAGATCGATGCTTTGATTTCACATGTTTCAGGGTAGAAAACAAGGACTTTGTGTTTTTTTGTATGTGCGTGTTCACTTCGCTTGAGTTCAATACGGTATTTTCGTCAAATGCGCATGTGCGTGAGATGAATATACCGCAGGGGTGGGCAATTAATTTTTTACAAGGGGCCACATGAGAAACCTGAATTGTGTCAGAGGGCCACACCAACGATAATATTTTAGGGATGCACCGAAATGAAAATTCAATTCAAAAGGCAATGAAATCCATAATTTTTTGTGTTATGCCTTTTGCCTCGGCACCATCACTGGAAAACTTTCCTGCCTTTTCAAAAACGTCCTCTACAGACAGAGTGCGCATGCTCGGATTGACTATTTTCTGCGTCGCATTCTTCTCATATTTAGAATGGCAATCGGGATGTTTGGATTTCAGGTGATAAATTAAACCCGACTTGGAGAAACTCTTTGCAGATACACCCCCTCTTGAAATTTCAGCATTGCATGTTTTGCAAATCGCTATCCGCACACCGCAGACATGTTGCTCTTATCCAGATAACCGTGTGCTGCTGCGCTTTTTTATTGTGTCAATACAATTGTGTTTCGTCTGATATACCGCAAAGTTTCCCAGTAGGGGCATGCTCATTTAAGTCAAGCGTGCAGCTGCCAAGATGCCACTTGCCACCAGTTTGGCCATATTTCAGAGCTGCAACATCACTGGGTGCCCAAAAGCACAAGGTGTGCAATACTCAGAGACATGGCCAAGGTAAGAAAGGCAGAAAGTCGACCACCACTGAACAAGACACACAAGCTGAAACGTCAAGACTGGGCCAAGAAATATCTCAAGACTGATTTTCTAAGGTTTTATGGACTGATGAAATGAGAGTGAGTCTTGATGGGCCAGATGGATGGGCCCGTGGCTGGATTGGTAAAGGGCAGAGAGCTCCAGTCCGACTCAGGCGCCAGCAAGGTGGAGGTGGAGTACTGGTTTGGGCTGGTATCATCAAAGATGAGCTTGTGGGGCCTTTTCGGGTTGAGGATGGAGTCAAGCTGAACTCCCAGTCCTACTGCCAGTTTCTGGAAGACACCTTCTTCAAGCAGTGGTACAGGAAGAAGTCTGCATCCTTCAAGAAAAACATGATTTTCATGCAGGACAATGCTCCATCACACACGTCCAAGTACTCCACAGCGTGGCTGGCAAGAAAGGGTATAAAAGAAGAAAATCTAATGATATGGCCTCCTTGTTCACCTGATCTGAACCCCATTGAGAACCTGTGGTCCATCATCAAATGTGCGATTTACAAGGAGGAAAACAGTACACCTCTCTGAACAGTGTCTGGGAGGCTGTGGTTGCTGCTGCACGCAATGTTGATGGTGAACAGATCAAAACACTGACAGAATCCATGGATGGCAGGCTTTTGAGTGTCCTTGCAAAGAAAGGTGGCTATATTGGTCACTGATTTGTTTTGTTTGGTTTTGAATGTCAGAAATGTATATTTGTGAATGTTGAGATGTTATATTGGTTTCACTGGTAAAAATAAATAATTGAAATGGGTATGAATTTGTTTTTTGTTAAGTTGCCTAATAATTATGCACAGTAATAGTCACCTGCACACACAGATATCCCCCTAAAATAGCTAAAACTAAAAACTACTTCCAAAAATATTCAGCTTTGATATTAATGAGTTTTTTGTGTTCATTGAGAACATGGTTGTTGTTCAAATTAAATCCTCAAATAAAATTAATCCTCAAAAATACAACTTGCCTAATAATTCTGCACTCCCTGTATATATATATATATATACACACACACACACACACGTGGCAACTTGACCTACGAGTGCATTAATGTACGAGTTTTCCGAGGGAGGAGTGGTCACTCGTTCAATTTTTTTGCGCACGCACGCACGCACGCACGCACGCACGCACGCACGCACGCACGCACGCACGCACGCACCTCTGCTCAGCCAGATTTATTGTAAATGTCACACACCATCATAATGACAGAAATTGACTCCTACAGTTCTAAGACCACAGGACAGTCATTTTCAACAATGAACACTGTACTGTCTCACACACAAAAACTCTTAGTTTAACCAAGTCCACAAACAAAAATATAATAATTTACAATAGCGTTTTTCTTTTACTATGCATGTTACTTAGTGGGACTTTTGGCATTTCTTGCCTTGAACAATCCCCTTCAAATCTGCCTCGTATTCCGTTGTTGCCACTCGAAGCAAGTCTTTCACATGGGTGTCAGTCAGAACAGATCGATGCTTTGATTTCACATGTTTCAGGGTAGAAAACAAGGACTTTGTGTTTTTTTGTATGTGCGTGTTCACTTCGCTTGAGTTCAATACGGTATTTTCGTCAAATGCGCATGTGCGTGAGATGAATATAACGCAGGGGTGGGCAATTAATTTTTTAACAAGGGGCCACATGAGAAACCTGAATTGTGTCAGAGGGCCACACCAACGATAATATTTTAGGGATGCACCGAAATGAAAATTCAATTCAAAAGGCAATGAAATCCATAATTTTTTGTGTTATGCCTTTTGCCTCGGCACCATCACTGGAAAACTTTCCTGCCTTTTCAAAAACGTCCTCTACAGACAGAGTGCGCATGCTCGGATTGACTATTTTCTGCGTCGCATTCTTCTCATATTTAGAATGGCAATCGGGATGTTTGGATTTCAGGTGATAAATTAAACCCGACTTGGAGAAACTCTTTGCAGATACACCCCCTCTTGAAATTTCAGCATTGCATGTTTTGCAAATCGCTATCCGCACACCGCAGACATGTTGCTCTTATCCAGATAACCGTGTGCTGCTGCGCTTTTTTATTGTGTCAATACAATTGTGTTTCGTCTGATATACCGCAAAGTTTCCCAGTAGGGGCATGCTCATTTAAGTCTGTGTGTGTGTGTGTGTATATATATGCAAGAGAGAGAGCGAGGGAGCGCTAGAACTGAAGAAATTTACAAATTTACCTCCGATGATCAATGCATTCCATCACACGTCCAAACGTGCCCTCCCCTAAAGTGCCGACAATTTCATCTGAGAGTGAGATAAAGGAGGGGGAGGAGAGATTTAAAAAAAAAAAAGACAAAAAAAGGGAAGAAAACAATATTAACAAAAACGGTAGAACCAAAATAACCAAATAGGCAGGCGATAAATGCCCTAGCATCACTCAACCCGACTAGTCACTACAAATTATGCTAAAATGCTCAACCGATTCGCACACCGTCCGTCCGACAAGGTAAGCAAACAAGTAAAAGTATTCAACCCTGAAAATAGTGTAAAAACTACTGGAGTGAAACATCATTCTGCGAAATCGCTGAATTTGCTGGGAAATGGATTAAAAACAATAAACAGGGAGCTGCTCAATCCCACCCCAAACTAAATTAATAACTAAATGGTCTAATTGAGACTAATGCATAGGTAGCAAAACTTAAACCTAATAATATGTTCTAGGAAAAATAAACAGGACCCCGAGTCGCTACATATAGACATTAAAATCAAGAAAATCTAAAGGACAAGGATATAAAAAAGCTGTAAAGCTTTCTAAACATCCCTGTATTGCAGCTGGTTCACGGCTAAAAAATAAATAAAAATACCAATACGTACGAGTATAATGAAAAAGCGTAACATTTCTATCGTGCTGTATAACATTCTGGTCTGTTCTAACGATCAACGCCAACAACACCATGACCTCTTGCCCTCGCATGTGAGTGTGTATGCTCTGTGCTCCTACTGATAGGGAGAAAGGTTACGATATAAGAGTAGAGGAGTAGTAGTGGCAGTTTGTACATCTCTCTTGCAGGACGTCGCCACTCCGACAGATCAGGTGACCCTCCTCGTCGTCCCTCACACATAGCGGCCGCGTCCCGCTGGCACTCCGCTGCTTTTCGGCCCCCCCGGCCAGGGTCACGAGTCACCACACGACCGCCAAAGCAGGAGGGGCGTGGGCCGAGAGGGGAGGGTAGAAGGGGCAGCCGTAGCCACGGCGATGATGAGGAGCAGTGGTGGTGGTGTACGTAGGTGATCATGGGGTGGTTCGTATGACACCACGTGAGAAGATATATAACGATAGGGATATAGTGCAAGGGAACAAGTCAAAGATCACATTTTGTCCCTTTTGCTTGCTTTCTACATGTTCTCCCCTCCCCTCAACCTTCTGTCTAGTGTCTCTGACAAAAATAAAACCTGCATCATAAACATTTTTTGTATAGAAGAGCAACACATAAGCATCACATTACACAAGTTGATACCAAACGGGAAAAAAAATAAAAATAAGGCAATCAATGGAGGAAAACAATCTACACAGATCTACTTTTAATTAAATAATCTCTCTTTTTACTTTTTCTAAAGCGATAAAAGAAAGAAAAGAAAGAAATAAAGAGGTCGTATGTATACAAAAACAACGGTATATTAAAACGAATCATTTTATATAATTGTTATATGATGACTGCAAGATAACTTTTAAGATCTAAGAAAAATGGGCAGGTTTTATTTTTTTTTTTAAATATATACTAACAAATCAAAAGGGGATTAAAAAAAAACAAAACAAACAAACAAACCAAAAAAAAAAAAAAAAAAAAAAAAAAAAAAGAGTTCATACTTACCCAGTCCTGGAGCTGTCGAGAAGAAAATGTTAATGAGCAAAAAAGAGAGAGAAAGGGAGAGAGGGAAAGAGAGCAAGAGAGAGAGAGAAAGAGAGAGAGCGAGAGAGAGAGGCCTGGGCTGGGAAGTACTCACCGAGGAGGATGGGCTATAGGACCTGGTTCTACGCCGCCTTCGTTTGTGCTTACGCCTGCTGCTTTTGTGGCGCTGGTGTGTGCGGCGGTAGTCGTAACTGGTCGAAGGGTCGCGTGAGTGGTAGCCATCCGGGGACAGTCGCTCACGTTCACGGTCTCGTTCGTGCTCCTGCCGCCGATAGCCTTCGCCGTAGCGCCTGTCGAACGGCCGCCGGTCTATAGAACGATTGTCGTAACTGGAAACAAAAAAAAGGTGTACAGACAAATTTTTATTCAAAAAGAAAAAGAAAACTGGCCAGTGATATACAGACTTTTTATAAATTTTCAAGATCAAATTATTTTTAAGAAGTACTTTTTCTTCATTGAAGAGCAATATTAAAAATACAAGAGAAAACAAGACCCGTCTTTAAAAACTAACAAGTCGTTTGTTTCCTTTTAAGAAAAATTAACAGGTCTATTGATAAAATTTAAATGTGCGAAAACTAAACCCTTTTAGCGCATTTAATTGCAATATTACATCAAAATGCAAATAAGTAAATAAAAAGTCATTAAAAGTCTTAAATAAAAATCAATTCCTCAATGACAAACAAAAATAAAGAAATTTTAAAAAAGCTAAACACAATGAACAGTGTTTTCTTTCATGTTTTAGTTTGAACTTTGGAAACCTTCTGTTGTATTCTTTGGTCTGAATTGGTCAAAGCAGTCCAGAGTTAAGCGGGTGGTGCGTCCGTAATAATGGTCCGTAAGGAAACACAGTGCTCTGTGTGTAGTTAAATGGACTAAATGAAGCACCGAGGGAAATAATTTGCCTCAATGCATTTTTGTATTCGACTTACTCAAACCCTATTTGGTATTATTCCAATTTACATTTACACCATTGATCAGACATCAAATACTAGCAGTTATCACTTAGACTTACAGTTATTTCAATTATACAGCTGAGAAATTAAGGGTTAAGAGCCATCCTTCAGGCCCCTACAATGGCAGCATTGTGGTGCTGGGATTTGAACTCATGACCTTCCGATCAGGAGTCCAACATCTTACGCACTGAGCTAACCCCTTCCACAACTTACTACATCGGGGGGGGGGAAGCGTTTGTGCGCTTTCAAAGCGAACGCTCAGAAGACAAATATAGAATACTTTTGTTCTGAATAAACTTATGCCAAGTTAAACAGCGTTATCACGGCTATTTGTTAACACAATAATATTAATATTCAATATAGAACAATTAAAACTTTCCCAGGTAATCACAATCATAGATTTTTCTTGTTTACCTCCTGGATCGTGCATAGGTTCCATCCTGCCTGTGTCCACGTCCCCTTCTTTCTCGGTCGCTGAGCGAGGAAAAGGATCGTGAGCGCCGGTGTCGAGGCTTTCTCCCGCGATCTCGGTCACGCTCGCGATAGCGGTCCTGATAGCTGCTGCGGCTGGCCCGCTCCGACGACGGATACCGCCGAGAATGGGGCATCTGATCGCAAACACAGATATTTTAAAGGATTTAAATTATGAAAGAAATGAACCTTATAATATGCATATTAAAAGAGGCAACAGCCCCCCCTTTCCCTTTTTGTTGTTTGAGTAACCTGAAAGGTATATTAAACATAAGGTTTAAACCAAAACCGCAGCAAAAGTGTCCGACTTGGCTGAGAAAAGTCAGTCTGGTCCTTAAAGTATGGTCGTGTTCCTGTCAGTCAATCAGACACGATGGGCCATAATACAACCTGAGCATGGAGCTTCCAAAAATAACCACCATTTAAATATATCCAAGGAGCATCCAAGATGGCGCCGATGAGCTCGTTTGCAGTCACGACTTCAATAAACTTTGATTTATGAACAACAGCACCGAACTGTTTGAGAACCAATGGATAAAAACATGACTAATCTTCCCTAAAAAAAAAAAAAAAAAAAAAGAGAGGTCGCCCGAGTTTTGGGCAGTTTTTAATGATTCTGCATTGGCCGATTGTGCTACAAAATTAGGCCGATTATTAGGCAGGTGCATCTGACGCATAACTCTCCCATACCAGTAGGTGGCAGCAGTCCATATTCAGCATCCAAACAGGGAAACAGGAAGTGCTAAAAACAAGCAGCGTTTCCACCTGCCGTGATCATTTCTAACGGATTCGTGTAGCTTCAATCGTGCCTTTTAAGTTGCCAAGACGTGAGCAAGAATAAGTGAAAGTATGTTCCTTGTTTAATAAACATTTAATTTAAGCAATTTTATGTGTCACGTGTTAATATTTAAGAATTAGATTTTATGCTGAAAATCGACCAAATTGACATCATATATCGGCTGCCCTGATTTCTAAACATTCGACATCAGCCAGAGAAAAAACAATATCGGTCGACCTGTAGAAAAAAAACTTCATATGTGTTTCTGAGAACATTCTGTACACAGGGTTAAAAAGGTAGCGCAGCAGACACAGTATTAATATGTGAATTTTATGCATTGCATTTGAATTTTTCGAGACAAAAAGCAAAAAAATAAAAATAAAAAATTACATTTCGCCTGTACTTTTCACATTTAACGCACAAACCAAAAGAGCTATTTTAATGTTTGTGATTCTATCCAAATGTAATTCAACTGTGATATTTGGCAGGTATTAAAAAACATTTTACATACAAAAGAAATATATTTTATAATCCTTAAAACTGATCACGAGCCTGGGTAAAAAGCACGGACGGCCTACATTGTGACTAAGTAATGCACCTGATCAACAAAAACAAAAAAGTATTGGCAAATACTTAATGGAAAACATTCCAACACCAGGGTAAGAAATTTTTTTATATACCATAATTTCCGGACTATAAAGCGCACCCATATATAAGACACTGAATTTGACAAAGATTTTTATTTTAAACATAAATAAGCCGCACCTGTCTATAAGCCGTCTACACTGAAACTAATGACCTTTACACAGGCTTTAACAACAGTGTCTGTTACACGGTGTAACTGGTGAAATATGTTGTGGCTCCTTTAAGAGCAGAGCGGCATTTTGGGAACAGCCTGCCACCGCATTTTTCCGCTATTACTGCATGTGTGCAAGACCGAGGAATATGTCCTTATTATTTTCTGATGCTCATTTCTAAGTTTCTTTGACTAACCCGTAACGCTGTTGCCAAGAAAAATAAAAAAGCACGAGTTTTGGAAACCTGTCTGTACTTATATGATTTCTGTTGCAACTGGAGTTAGCGAGCTCTCCCTTCACCCAGACTCAACGCGTTACAACGGCTTGTATCTAAACAGTAGCCGACCAAGAAAGTCATTGTTCACTGTCTTCCTCCTTCCTTTCACAACTATTTCTCTCGAGAGTTTATCTTTTGGCATCGTCATGCGTTTAAAAATCAGCATCAGTGAAGTGAATTAATGAAGAAACCATGACTTTCAGCTTTGGGTTTTTGTTTTTTACATTGCAGTTGTTGATGTGCAGCAAGAAATCTACCTTTAAAAAAAAATACTTATATATACACTTATATACACACACACATACACACACACACACACACACACACACACACACACGGAAACATAGATACTTAGTGCCCTTTGGGTGTTATCTCATGCATGCAGTGTTCAGTCTGTTTAAATCAGACTCTGGTGTGTGGGGTTTTTTGTTGTTTGTTTGTTCTTGGTGTGGATCGGATTGCCTCAGCTCTTGGTGTTTATTGTGGATCAGTGTCAGAACGCTGCAATAGCACTTTGAACGCGCAGATGAAAACAGGTGGTTGGAGAAGCCTTCCACAATACTCCCAATTATTTTGCTCAATAGGATTCAGGTCATTCGGCTTCAGAATTTCACATGTTGGATTATGTGTTTCCCTTAATAAACCCGCAGCTCCCCAGTACCAACAGCACTCATGCAGCCCCGGACCATGATGCTACCACCACCATGCTTAACTGTAGGCAAATTACTTTTTTGGTGCGCCTCACCAGAGCATCTCCACACATGCTGGACACCATCTGAGCCAAACAAGTTTATCTTTAACTCATCAGACCGCAGGATATGGTTCCAGGATCCGACTTGCTGCAGTGTATGGCGTCTGTTTTAAGACCTTCCCCTTCTGCAACATCTAAAGCAACACTGCAGCACTCATACATCTGTTTTTTGAAGCAGCTTCTGCACATGACGCACAGCACGAGGACTCAACTTCTTTGTTTGACCCTTGCGAGGTCGGTTCTGAGTGAAATCCTCTTGGAAAATTTCTGTATGACCCTGGTCACTGTACTGTAACACAGTTTCAGGGTGTTTACCGATCTTCTTATAGCCTTCTTTGTGAATAGCAACAATTCAGAAATCCTCAGAGAGTCTTTACCATGGGGTGTCATGTTGAACATCCAGTGGTCAATATGAGAGAAATGTACTCAAAGCACCAAATTTTAACTTCTCTTATACAAGATACACATATTTGAACAATCCTGATGAAAACATCAACATGATGAATAGGCTTTGCACGTTTACACATGGTGGTACTCACTTCTGATGCCATTTATTCTGACAATAACGCTGAATGTTAGACAGTAAATCTGTACTGCTACACAAGCTGCACATTAACTACTCTAAAATATATCCGTTTCATTTCTTTAGTATTGTCCTTCAGATGATACTAAACAGGTTGCTGAAATTTGAGGGGTGCACTTACTTTTTGTAAGATACTGTGTGTCAAGATTTCTTTATCTTTCTCTGTATGCATGTAGATATAGATATAGATATAGATATATATATATATATATATATATATATATATATATATATATATATATGTGTGTGTGTGTGGGGTTTTATTAATGACTATTTATGGTACATTTATGTATGTATATATATTTACACACACACTCTCTCTCTCTCTCTCTCTCTCTCTCTCACACACACACACACACACACACACACACACCCCCCTGATGTGCTTCTTCAGGCCTTCCTACTCTAAACAGCTCCAACTCGAACCTGAACTAGCCGACTTGCTAACATTAACATGCCCCGTGCTACAAACTTTTATCAGTTTTTTTCACATAAATTTGCATATATTAAACATTATTAACTCACTAATGCCTCACCCGTCACAGTGCTCGAGAGGTTTTCTGTGAGGTGTCACTATAATACAGATATGTTCAGTTAGCTGCAGTGTGCTATAGTGGTGTTAGCTTAGCTGTTAGCCTGTGTAGATACATATTTAATCTCCAATCGAGCCGCCATCTTGAGGAGGGTTTAGCATGAGGAGGCTGTTAGCTTAGCCGAGCTGGGAGCCAAAAACCCTGTCATGCATCTCAAAGGTTTTAAAGTGAGACTAAAACTTGCTTTGTTACCGTTTTAGCAGCGAGGCCTGTGCGCTTATCCCAAAGAAAATCCGTGTTGGCGCTCAAGCGGAAGGTTTCTCGCTCGGCTGAATTTTGGACGACTAGCAAAACTGAAGCGGCGAGTCCACCTCCTTCTTCAGCAACACCAACACTCAGGAGGCTGTGTCCCAAATCCAGACTCAGAAGAATGCGCCCTACTGGCTAGTTAGTGCAATTACATAGGAAGTACGATCTCCTCATTCCCCTCCCCCCTTCTACTTCTTTTCTTCTTCTCTTCTTTTCTTCTTCTTTTTCTTCTTTTTTTACTTTTCTTCTTTTCTTCTTTTCTACTTCTTTTCTTCCTCTTTTCTTCTTCTTCTTTTCTTCTATTTCTTCTTCTTCTTCTAATTTTTGTTTCCCACTTTTCTTCTACTTTTTTCCTTTTTTTCCTTCTTTTATTTTTCCTTATTTTCTTTCTTCTTCTTATTTTACTTATTCTTCCTTTTCTATTTCTTCTTCCTTTTCTTCTTCTACTTCTTTCTCTTCTTCTTTTCTTCTATTTCTTCCCCTTTTCTTTTCTTCTTCTCCTTCTTTTCTTCTTCTTTTCTTCCTGTTCCTTTTCTCTTCTTTTCTTCTTCTTCTGTCTCTTCCTCTTCTTATTATTATTATTTCTTCTTCTTCTTCTTCTTCTTCTTCTTCTTCTTCTTCTTCTTCTTCTTCTTCTTCTTTCTTCTTTTCTTCTTCTATTTCTTATTTTTCTTCTTTTCTTCTTTTCTTCCTGTTCCTTTTCTCTTCTTCTTCTTCTTTTCTTCCTCTTTTCTTCCTTTTCTTCTTCTTTTCTTCCTCCTTTTCTCCTTTTCTTCTTCTTTTTCTTTTATTTTTCTTCTGCTTTTTCTTCCTCTTTTTCTTTTTGTTTTCTTCTTTTTCACTTTCCTTTTCTTCTTCTACTTCTTTCTCTTCTTCTTCTTCTTTTCTTCCTCTTTTCTTCTTCTTTTTCTTCCTGTTCCTTTTCTTGTCTTTTTCTTCTTTTTCTTCTTCTTCTTTTTGGTTTTTAACGTTAGCTGGCACTAGCTTAATAAGCGCATTCCCTGAACAGAAGGTAAAAGTGGCAGATTTACCAAAACACATTATATTTGAATAGACTTTGTTTATTAGACTGTAAAGAAACGTACCTTTTCCTCATTATTGTATTTAACTTAATGGAACTTGTATCTCTATTGTTTTTCTCCATACAACCTGTTTAGTTAATTTATTCCCTTCTTTATTTCCTTCAATTCCTATGTGTGCCGGGACCCATATTAAACTCATTACTGTATTATTTAGAACAATTCTTGAATGTGTTAAGAGATATCAAACTCTTTAAGACTGAAACTGAGTCAGAACAAATTAAAACTCTCAGGTTTGTGTTCCTCTCCCCACTGCATTGGCAGATGATTTGAAGTTCACTGATCCACTGTTTACCACTGACTTGGACGCTCTAGGTCTTTTGAGCCGTCTGTATACACTTGTATATGCCGGGGGTATTGGATACTTAGGACCATGTGATATTTCAGTTTTTCTTTTTTAATAAATCTGCAACAATGCCAACAATTCTGTGTTTCTCTGTCAATATAAGGTGCTGTGTGTACATTAATGAGGAAGAAAAATGAATTTAATGATTTTAGCAAATGGCTGCAATATAACGAAGAGTGAAAAATTTAAGGGGGTCTGAATACTTTCCATACCCACTGTATATTTAAAATGCCGATACCAAGTCAACATCCCGTTCTGATTTTTTTTTTACCACAAACAGATGCAAATTTACATTTTGATATTATTTCCTTGCATTTCTTCTGCATATATTTTACTTCTCCAGCCAAAACTACATCTTAAATTTTGTTCTGAACAGTTCTGAGAGACCCTTTTTGTGAGATGTTGATCTTTATGCCCCTGGAGGTTTGCCCAGTAAGTGATCATTAATTGCTTTCTTCTTAATTCTAGTGGCATCTCGAATACCAAGACTTGTAAAGCTGGAATAGATGTTGTCTTTACTGCTCCACAGCACTGTATCAACGCTTGGGAAGTACAATCCATATTATAGGAAGTGTTCTTGTACTTCTTGTACAAAACTATGTTGATGCCTCACATTATCATCATCATTATCACACCTGTATGAGCTTCTATAAAACCGCCATGGTCACTTCCATCTCCAGGATAGATTTCTACAAGATTTTTTGAGTCTGTCTGTTTAAACTGGTGTCCAGATTTGTGTTTCCAATCCAATCCCAAAGGTTTACACTGGGTTTAAGGTCAAGTGTCTGGGCAGCGTCTTTTCTCCAGCACTCTTTTGGGACAATGTAGTCCAATATATTATGTCCTCCTGAAATCCATTATCTTCCAAATCCAATATGCTGTCACTGCTCGAGAGTCCAGTGACAGCGTGCATTACGGCATTCTGACCACATTTGGTACTGCAAACAATGAACTTGTGTACCTCTGCTTGACCATGTCATTTCATGAAGATACAGATATGGAACAGCTGTATCTCATGAGACACTGTTCTTTTGCTGGTGTTGCTTTTTACTCTTTATGTGTTCCAGCTTTTTAACATTTTGCATGGCTTCATGACTGAACTGTTGTTTCTCCTAGAAGCTTCCCCTTCACAAAAATACCTACAATGGACTGACCCAAATTCACTGGTTCTCTCTTTCTCTCTTTCTCTTTCTCTCTCTCTCTCTCTCTCTCTCTCTCTAAAAAGGTTTTGGTCTTATAAAGCATTCAAGGGTTTTTGTTAAATGTGAGCCAAAATCATCAAAATGAAAAGAAATAAACCCTTGACATATATCAGTCTGTGTGTGATGAATCTATATAATATACGAGTTTCACTTCCTGTATTGAATTACTAAAATAAATTAACTTTTTAATGATATTCTAATGTATCTTATAGAGGCAGAGTCTCTCAGAAGTAAAGATGGGCAGAGCATATACAATACGTAATTCAGAGGTGGGAAGGAACGGAGTACAAATACTTTGTTACTGTACTTAAGTAGATTTTTCTGGTATCAGTATTTTACTCCACTATTTATTTTTCATTTATTTAACTTTTTACTTTTACTCATTACATTTTTACACAAATATCTGTACTTTTTACTTCTTACATTTTCAAAACCGGCTCGTTACTTTAGTTTTAATCCATTAATTAGGTGAAATATATATTTTTTATTTTTACTGCGCGCCGATTTCAGCCGATCAACCGATTTCCTGTTACTGCGTGTCTTTTTCAATCCACTGGTGTAAAGTCCTGACTCTCATTTACCACAGATGTAGACTAGTTTACAAAGCTAAGAATCAGCAGGGCAGAAGGCAGTAAGAAGTGCAGAGGTGGCAAAGGTACACACATCTTTACTTAAGTAGAAGTACAGATACTCATGTTTTAAAATATATGTATCATATGGTAAATATGTATCATATGGACAGCATGTGATATATATGTAAGCATATGTACAGTGAATCCTTGACTACGAAGCCATGCTGTTGTAAAAGATGCAGAATGCGGTTTAGCAATGTCTTGATGAAATATTCAAGAAAAAAAACGTCATCTAAATGAAAGCATAAGGTGCTTTTGTAAATACATTTCAGAATTAATGGTGCATTTCCAGATGTGCAATCTGCCCATTTCATAGGCACTTATGAGCCCCCATACCATCAGAGATGCAGAGCGCTGATAACAACCCAAGTGCACCCCCCACACACACATCTTCTCCCCCCACATCCCCCCCACCACCTTCTTTATCCAAGAGGAAGCAGCGTCCACGGTTTCCAGAAAGAATTTAAAATGTTGATTTATTTGACCACATAGCAGTTTTTCACTTTGCCTCAGTCCATTTCAAATGAGAAGAAGATGGATCGTTACTGGATCATGTTCACATATAGCTTTTTTTTTTGCATTTAACCAGCATTTGTGGATGACATGGCTAACTGTGTTCACTGACAATGTTTTCTGGAGGTGCTTCTGAGCCAATACAATGATTTCCATTACAGAACTATGCCTGCTTTTAATGCAGTGGTGCCTGAGGGCCCAAAGTTCACGCCTGTACAGCACTGTCTAATGTGGAGAGTTCTCTCCATATTCTCTGGAACTTTCCATTGAACTTACCAACAATGGTACAAGCCCAAAAGTCTTTCAAAAATTTCTCTTCCTAAAATCATTTTGGCGAATTTGCAGTTTTTATAAAAAAAAAAAAACAACAAAAAAAACCCAATGAGCTTCAAGCCACAGCGAAGTTCCAGCCTGATTACAGGAATGTTTGCGTGATGGTGCTCATGAAGACTCGGCTCTCTGATGGTGAAGGTAACGGGTAAAGTGCTAGGAGGTGGTGTATTTCTGTATATTAGATAAATCCGTGTTGGTTAAGGAGAAAGTGTGCAGTAAATATATTGAGTATATTGAGGTATTGATATTGACTGTGGCATTAAGACCTCAGTATTTTTTGCTCAGGAATTTCCTCAGCTGTTTGTCACAGTAATTTACATTCATCCCCAAGCAAATCATTGGACCACTTCAGACAGTAAATCACAATTGTATTATCCAACCTCAGATCATATCAGGTCATGGTGATACTTGTTCCTACGTATAACTGTCCAGAAACGTGAAAAAGCACGATTAAACGAGATGAAAAATTGGTCCAAAGATGCTACGCTACATTTACAAGGGTGTATGAAAAAAACAGATTGGACTGTTGTTGTTTTTTTGGACTCTGGCTTGGACATTGATGAAGTAACAGATGTAATTTTTAGTTATGTGATGTTTTGAGAGGATATTTTAATACCTGTGAAATTGTTGAGGAAATATTCTTACAGCAAAACCTGGGTTACAAAATCATTTAAGATTCTTCTTTTAAGAAGAAATAGGGCAGAGAGAGAGAGAGAGAGAGAGAGAGAGAGAGAGAGAGAGAGAGAGAGATATTGATTCAGAAGGGTTAAAAAAAGAAATGAAGTGTGAAATTAAGAGGGCAAAAGCAGCTAATAAGGAAGATCTTGGGTTACAATTATGAATGGGGTTATCTAGGTTCTGTTTGGGAGAGGATGCATTTAACAGGTCAGGATAGTGGGATTTGATACTTATGATTTTAACAGGAAAATGAGGGTTGGAAAAATAAATGTAGCATAAACCCGGAGTGTGATTGTGCCTTTTTTTAATGTGGGTGATGTGATAGTTTTTAAACAGTGTAAAATCAGGATGGCACCTGGTGGTAGATAACTAAGGTGGTAGATAATTTGAGGAAGGTGCCAAGCATTTAGGACCAATATTTTATACGAGTATTTCTCTCAACAACAAAAAGTTCCTGCACAGCGGAAGTGGGCTACAGTGATTCCACTGAAAAAAAAATTTAAACACTAGATGACTTTCAACCTGTGGCACATACATCTTTGGGTTTGAAATGTTTTAAAAAAAGAAATTACCCGAAATTATATTTAATTTTTAATTTGCATATATAGCTAAGCAAATTGTAGAGAATGCAGTAGTGATTCTTTCAAATATATACTTTTACACCCAATCATGATACTGACATGTTGCCAGTTAACCAAATTAGTTAGAAAATATACAGTGGTGTTAAAAAGTGTTTGCCCCTTCCTGATATATATATATATTATTATATATTTTAACTTCCTAACTTTAATGTTTCAGATCATCAAACTAATTTAAATATTAGTAAAAGATAACACAAGTGAACAACATGCAGTTTTTAAATGAAGGTTTTTTAAAATTATTATTATTGAGGGAAAACAAAATCCAAAACTACAGCCCTGTGTGAAAAGATGTTTGCCCCCTGTTAAAACTGTGGTTTATTACACCCGAGTTCAATTTCTCTCGCCACACCCAGACCTGATCACTGCCACACCTGTTCACAATCAAGAAATCTCTTAAATAGGACCTGCCTGGCCAAGTGAAGTAGACCAGAAGATCCTCAAAAGCTAGACATCATGCTGAGATCCAAAGAAATTCAGAAACAAATCAGAAAGAAAGTAATTGAAATCTATCAGTCTGGAAAAGGTTATAAAGTCATTTTCAAAGTTTTGGGACTCCAGCGAACCACAGTGAGAGCAATTATTCACAAATAGCAAAAACATGGAACAGTGGAGAACCTTCCCAGGAGTGCCTGGCTGACCAAAATTACCCCAAGAGCACAGTGAGGACTCATCCAAGAGGTCACAAAAGACCCCACAACAACATCCAAAGAACTGCAGGCCTCACTTGCCTCAGTTAAGGTCAGTGTTCATGACTCCACCATAAGAAAGAGACCAGGCAAAAAAAAAACCCATCTTGATGATCCCCAAGAATTTTGGGAAAATACTCTGTGGACTGACCAGTACGTCTGGTGTAAAAGTAACACAGCATTTTAGAAAAAGAACATCATACAAACAGTAAAATATGGTGGTGGTAGTGTGATGGTCTGGTGCTGTTTTGCTGCTTCAGGAACTGGAAGACTTGCTGTGATAAATAGAACCATGAATTCTGCTGTTTACCAAAAAAAATCCTGAAGGAGAATCTCCGGCCATCTGTTCGTGACCTCAAGCTGAAGCGAACTTTGGTTCTGCAGCAGGACGATGATCCAAAACACACCAGCAAGTCCACCTCTGAATGGCTGAAGGAAAACAGAATGAAGACTTTGGAGTGGCCCCGTCAAAGTCCTGACCTGAATCCTATTGAGATGCTGTGGCATGACCTTAAAAAGCTGGTTCATGCTCCAAAACCCTCCAATGTGGCTAAATTACAACAATTCTGCAAAGATGAGTGACAAAATTCCTCCACAGCGCATTAACAGACTCACTGCAAGTTATCGTAAACGCTTGATTGCAGTTGTTGCTGATAAGAGTGGCCCAACCAGTGGCCAACCACTGTATGTCCAGGTGTAATCCTTTTTTTTTTTTTTTTACTTTGCTGCCATATTCAAACTTTTTTCAAACGTGTCATGTGATCAAATTCACCGCATAGATCTAAAATAAATACAATAACAACCTGTAACTTTCCATGTCAAGACAAAGCTGCATAAATCTTCCAGAATGTATCCTGTTCGCAGACGTCATGAAATTTTCACAAATACTCCAGCATTGCTTTATAAAATATTTACACAATTTCCGACATTTTTTACATTTAAAATACTTAGATATATTTGCTTAATAAATACTACAGTAAGAAAATGTAGCTGAAACAGATTTCAACTGTTTTATTAACAAGTACAACAAACAACATTTTTCAACTTATTAGACGTTTAACTGATTAAAACACGTTAAAATCATGCTGTTTACAACCAGACTTCAGTTCCGGAATACAAATTGCAAAACAGAACATGTTACACAAATCTCCAGTTTCCATTGGTCCTTTACAGTTGAGTGTGATATAATTTAGAAACCGAGCAGTCAGTTTTGAAAGGTTTCTCGACGTTACATGGAGGAACTCAAAGTAACCGTCCGGAGCATTCGGCCGAGCCACAACAGCAAAGCAGCACCTTGCCCTCCACACTGCCTACTTCATAACTGTAATCCCACATCAGCTCCGTTCCAGCCCTGATACGCCTAAAACACACACACACACAAGCACCATTGTTAGTAGGAGTGCAGTGATTAAATACCACCTTCAGGGTCTGTGATGAACACACGAATTGCATTCTGCATTAAACCCTGAGTCACTCACTTGCTGGTGAAGAACGCGACCCAGGGGAAGCGAAGGTCGTGTGTGTCCACGAAAACATTTTGGACGAATAAATTTGGATTGCAACTATGCTGTGGACAAAAGGGACATTAGTGAGCAAACATTTTTATAACTTTTTACACACACACTAAAAAGGTGCACTTTAACAGGTAAACTAGATATAATATATGAATATTGGGACACCTGATTTTTCTATAGGTGTGTGGTTTTTTCTATAAGGTGCCATTTAGATGAAAATGAATATCATTAAGTTACCTGGTCTGTTGCATTTATACAAAAACAATAGATAGTACATTTACATTTAAGTGTAAAGAGCCACTTACAATTATCTCTTTAATAGAACTGGGCAGTTGAGGGTTAAGCAGTGGCGGCTTAGTGGTGCTGGGATTTAAACTCATGACCTGATTCTCGTTCATAGGAAGGTGGTAGCTTAGTGGTTAAGGCATTGGACTTTGGAGCTGAAAGTAATGAGGTTAAAATCCCAGCCACACCAAGCTGCTACTCCTGGGCCCCTTGAGAAAGGCCCTTAACCTTATAGCTGCTCAGCTGCATGAATGAGATAAATTTAAGTCGAAATGCCATCATTGGAAAAAGATACCACCACATAATAGTAGCGTAATCCCTCGCAAACCCATATCATACTCCCATACACTTTAAACACAAACATTTGCCAGAATATATCGAGATGAATTTTGTGTAAATTGGTAGAAATACAGTGCACCGTATCACATTTATAGTGAGTACGTGTTCTGTACAGCAGTGGTCCCCAACCTTATTTGCACCACGGACCATTCATTTTGTTCATTTTGTTCGCTTGGGGGTTTTAATTTAGCGTTAATGTTTCATGTGTTAGCGGTCGGAGCAGCCTCTTTAAGAAGGTAGCGGATGCAGGTA
Source organism: Silurus meridionalis (assembly GCF_014805685.1). Classification (NCBI taxonomy): domain Eukaryota; kingdom Metazoa; phylum Chordata; class Actinopteri; order Siluriformes; family Siluridae; genus Silurus; species Silurus meridionalis. The sequence continues at coordinate 6,463,426 of NC_060912.1, read as the reverse complement.
AGACATGAGGCATCATGACATGCATCAAGAGTGAGTCATAGACAGATGTGGCGGAAAGAATCCTGATATTTTCCAAGATAAAACATCGTTCAGAATCAGATAATAAATAAAACAGAAATAATGTAAGTTATGTATTCTTTCTGTGCGGCCCGGTAGCAATTGACCTGGGGGGTTGGGGACCACTGGTGTACAGTATACACTTCTGTAGTAGCCTATGCGTAGTTTCTCTGCTTGTTTATTGGTGTGCAAGTGTCCTATGGCGGGAAAAAATCAGGCAGAGTTAAAGATAGACGTCATCGCATTCTTTACTTTCGGTACTGTACTATAATTTCAACATAAAACTCTGTAAAAACAATTCCCTATAAGTGTTTTTGGTCTATGGTGCTCTCCGCGAGAGACCGGGAAAATCATCCAAACTAATTAGTTATGTGGCAAATGCAATTCCGCAATAAACCGGGGGCGCCAGATTCAAACCACGGTCAAGCGGGGGATTACTGTAATATTGTTTGAGTTTGTATGGTCTGTGTGTGTAATATTTAGCCAATTCAAAGTCAGAACAGATCAGAAACATCGTGTTATGGAGTTTTTCTTTCTCAATTATTTTGATTGGAAACAAATTCAACACAACGTGCCTTCGAAACACTCCTATCACTCCTATTTTTCAATTTTATCATTAGAATAATCTCTGAAACCCTGGACCTGTGCGTTTTCTCTCTCTCTTCACAAACATTTTCTTACGTTAATAAATCTTGCCAGGTTTCCCTCGTGCTTGGCGTCGATGAGATAGCAGGACTTTTCCCCGTTAAACAGGCTCCGAGTGCACTTCCTGTCATGCATCGTTTTCTTTTCTTGAACACTTTGCTCAGGTGCTGCTAGTGGCTTCACTCTCCTATGACTCGACTTGATGGCGAAAGAACGTGTTGACTTTTTGGCAAATCCGGTCTTTGGCCTTCCTGGACCTGAAAATGGATATATGAAGTGAGATGAACAGCACAGATCTGTTTGGGGTTTATAAGAACGGCATGACCTATAAAAAAAAACGTAAAAAAAAAAAAAAAAGACATGAACCCTCTATTCTCATCTTCTTGGCCATGGAAGAGGTCACCTCGGTTTGCTTCTCTGAGATTTTAGGAGATGTCTGGATATTATTATGCAATTCTGTCTCTGTATAAGGATAAATGACAAATAAGTAAATGTATTTAAAAAAATAAAATAATAAAAAAAAAAAAAAAAAAACAGCAGCTCTGCGGACACTGATTTTTCAGCCTAGGCTCTTACTCTCTGGGATCTTGGCCTTTCTCCGTGTGGTGTAGCTTCTGTTTGACTTGGCTCCCGTATCATCGTTCGAGCTGATCTTATAATCCTCATCATCTATATCATCATCATCATCTTCTGATTCAACATCTCTTGCTTTTCTCTCTTTGTTACCGAGCTTCCTTTTCGTTTTTGTCTTTTGTTGGGTTGCCTCTACCTTCTCTAAGAAATAATGTGAATAGATTAGACTAAAAAACACACACACACACTCACACACTCACTCGCTCACACAGGCACACAAACTGAATCTTACATAGATACTCTCACACACAGTCATACAACCGGTCACACACACACCGTCACACAACCAGACACACAATTAGTTACACACAGACAAACACTCATACACACACACACAGTCACTCATGCACAGACACTCACACGCACACACACACACACACAAAACCTTACAGAGTACAGAGTTTTACACACTCAGTCACACACTCACTCACACAGACAGGCGCTCGCACAGACAGAGTACCTTCACCACAGCTAGAACTCGAGTCCACTTGGAACATCCTATGTTTCTGTAACGCCCCTGTCGTCATGGTTACAAGAGTCTTCTTCTCGCTCTCCGTCTCCGAGCAGTAAGCTTCACTTTCATAGCCCTCCTTCAGTTTCTCCACTCCTTCAATGTAGTCCAGGTTTAACAAATACTCGTTGCCAGCCAAGGCACTTTCCCCATGTGACGTCTCGTCCACGACTTTGCCTGTGCGAAACGTGTGGAAAAAGGTGTAATAAATCACCGCTGCCCCTGTTTCGAATTCAGTGATTGCGAACTTACCTGTGAAAACGCACACGAAAGTACCCTTGGACATATCGTCCAGACAACGCAGGCCCCAACCTTTGTGCTGAGTCATGAAAACCTCCAGGCGCAGTTGAAGGCCGTGCTGAACCAGTCGGTTTCCACACAGCCACGGATCGCAGCGGCATTGAGCGTTACACTCGTACACCCTGCAGAGGGAAACAACTCGTAAGTAGGTCCTCAGTACATCCACGTTGACCATTTATTAATCCTACATAATGAGATTCAAAGGAACATTCAAAGCTTTGACAAATCCTAATAATAATAATACAAAAACATAATACTGAAAAGTTCCTGGAGTTCCTAGGCAGACACCCTCCTCCAGAGGGTCCACTGAGCTATCACTTCCCTAAAAATGCTACACCATACATGTATCATACAGAGCATGTTCGCTGAAGTTATTCTCACCCAGTGGGGACGTAACGTTGCAACCGTTTGTGTGTGTATCCGGCGGTGACATCCACAGGACCACCGGTGAACAACGACGTAGCCTCGATGGTCATCTGGTAACAGGCGCACTTGGTTCTGTAACACAAGCGCAGCAAATATGAATATAAAGGAACGCACCACAAACTATACCATGTCAGAAGTTAGTGGGGCATGAAGGAACTGGTGAGGAGTGATGACAAATACGAAAAATAGCTATGCAAATTTAACATTTCAGCATCGCAATGCAAATATGGCAGATGAGCGCGTTGTCTTTTTCAGTCATAACCTTATAAAAAAATATTACTATTACACACACACACACACACCTGTCTCGGCAGCCATCAGTGCAGTCGCAGCCCACCATGAAGTCAAGGTTGTTGTTGATGAAGACACCAGAAGCGGGCAGCCTATGACTAGTGTAGGTCAGAGTGGGTGGAGAGACATCATTAAGCTCATTAACACAGGGCACGGGCACCGCCTCCTTTCCTCCGGATATGTCTGGCAGGAACAAACGAGGATGGCTGACCATCGAGGACGGGAGCAAGGCCCTTTTCACCAGCACAAACGGGTCCAAGCAGAACATGTCCAGGAACAGGAAATCACAGCGTGACTCAAACAGGAAGGCCTGCACCTCTTCCATAGCGCACATGCTCCGCCCACAGGGAGCGCGATAGAAAACTTGAAAAGACATCTGAGGAAATCAGGGAAATCATTACTAAAGAATCACACATCGGATTTTCCCCCCCAAAATCTGTACATTCTTAAAAGCAGTATAATAATGTGTCCTGTATGTTGTACTGAATGCTGCCGATATGCACATCACACCCACCTTCCCGTCTAGACGCCGTCTTGCGGTCATGCGGCGAAAGCCATGGAGCAGGGGGATGAGCAGTGGATTCTGGCCACGGTGCTGATCCTTTTGGATTGGCCTCACGCTATACAGACAAGCCGGGCAGCAGCGATGAGGTACATACTTCAGCCGGGGCTCAACAACGGGGAGAAGAGCATTCTGTGACCTGTTGTCCTCCTCCTCAGAAGAGGGGCGTTTAGTTCTGTAAAAAAAAATATATATAAAAAAAGAAATTACAGAGCTTATGTATTTTCCCTTTTTTATTTTTTTTTTAGTCTTTGTAGAAGCTTCGAGAACATTCTGTTGCCAATGGTTGACAAAAATAATAAAAAAAACGAAAAACAAAGTTTCACCCTTGCACTAGGACAGTCTAGTGGGCGTGCCCCCTGGGGAGGGCCTCGGGGCGATGCTAGGGGGGGCGTGGGTGACCCCGGGGAACATGTTATTTTTTTTCAGGATACAATGTTATGCAGAGGTGTACTTATAAGAATTTTATAGACAAATGGTACTATTTACAGTCGCGGTGGAGAGTTAGGGCACGAAATGTTTACTTCTTCCTAGGGGGGGCGTAACAGAAGATAATTGAGAAACACTGCTCTAGGAGAAGATCTTACCTGGATACATTACATTCACACAGCCTGCTCCTGCAACCCTAAAGATTAATTTGATACATAGAAATGACCGGGTGTGCCGTAATTAATACAATAATGGTTAGTCGCCCCCAATTATTTATGAGTAATTTCACACCACAGAGTGTTTACAATAATTACGGTTACAATTTATTTATTCATGTAGGACATACGGCACTTTCAAACTAAAACAAAAAGAAGGCGTGTTGATATCATGATTATTCTCACCTGTATAATAGGAATATAGTCATAAAAAAATAGAATTATATCATGAATGAATTATAAATAATAAATATAATAAAGCGCTCTCCATGCAGCGAGCAGATTCACATGTAAAAACACATAGCACGTGGTGTCAGGAATTCGACCACTAGAGGCCGCTCTCATAATGACAGCCTGAAAAACTGATTTTTTTTTTTCTTCCCTAACGCTAACCGATGCTAAAATTCGACAGTTTGTAAACATCCGTGGAAAAAAATAACTGACTCACCCTGTGTTAGATGGTGTGGTACCCAAAGGCACAGGGTGTGTGGTGGTTTTCACGGTCGTCAGAGGCGACGGGAAAGCGATTCTGTTCAGGACGATTTTAGGTTGTGATATTGGATGACCCTCAAATGCCTTTGTCAGGTTTGACAAAGTTGGGACTGGAGAAGCGATCTGAGGAACATTTGAAGCAGGAGAAGTTTTTAAGGGTTCAGCATTCGTGGTAACCTTTGCCTGGGAAGCAGCAGTGGTGGTGCTGGTTTTGGTGGTGCTGGTGCTGGTTTTGGTGGTGGTGGTAGTTGGAGTGTCGATGGTGGTGCTTGCGGTGGTGCTTGTGTCGGTGGTACCCTTCTGAGGTGTAATCCGTCCATCTTTTGAGGGAATTTGAGAAAAGTGTGTGTTCACTCACACAATTCCTTTCCAACACACACATGCACTGAGATACAAAAGCACACTCAATACCTTTATTTACATCCTGTTCCTTCTGCTCAGCTATTCGCTTCTTGATCTTTTGGATTTGCTCTAATCGATTTGAGCCTTTATACAGCCATTCTTTCTCCCCCTCTTTCTGAAACAGTTAATAAACACCCATACACACGACTACCATCACCATATATCAAAAAATATATATACCACACATTCACTTCATTCAGTTGCAGCGATATTTTTTAATAGTAACTACAAGCTTGGCCCGAGGTCCAGGTCAGGCTAAACCATCCCACACTTACCCTGTAGCAGACCTGGATCAAGCTACCATCCAGCTGAGTGACGGTACACTCCTCCATTTGACCGCCACGCTCCACCACGCTATCCTGGCCCACCCGCATCACTACAAAAACAGGGTTTGGATACGCCTGCAGATATTCGTCCAGCTCGGCACGCCACACCTCATCTTCTATGTCTTCAGACATGTTGCTCACTTCGGAGGGAGCAACAGAAGACAGACAAATAGGTAGGCAGGCAGATAGATAGAAACAGACAGATAAATAGGTAGGCAAACAGATAAACATAGAGACAGAGATAAATAGGACGGTAGACCAATAGATAGATAAATATGTAGATAGACGGATAGTCAAATAAACAGAGAGACACAAATAGTTAGACGGATAAACAGATAGATAAACAGAGAGAGAAATAGAGCGAGAGAGAGAGAGAGATGGATGAAAGAGAGAGAGAGGGAGAGAGAGAGGGATAGATGGGTGGATGAGAGGGAGAGAGAGAGGTATAGATGGATAGATGGATGAGAGAGAGAGAGAGAGAGAGAGAGAGATGGATGGATGGGTGGATGGAGAGAGAGGATAGATAGACAGACAGACAGACAGACAGACAGACAGACAGACAGACGGACAGACGGACAGACAGGACAGACAGACAAAGTTAGTGGAAATACCATATACGAAGTATCACAGGCCAAAAACATGTTTATTATCTTACTTGGCTTACAGACCAGATGGAGGTCTGGCAGGGCGATGTAGGCTGGACGGCTATCATCAAAAAACACCAAGAACCTAAAACAAACAGATGTCAGTACTTTTAAAAGTCGTAACAGGTAAAAAAAAAAAACTAACAAACGAAAGAAGAGTGAACATGCTCACCTCATTCGATTCCTGCGGTCAGGCATCTCTGCCACGACCGCAGCATGGAGCCAGGACTGTTTATCTTCTCTGTAGCAGGCTACAACTCGACACCCCACAAACAGATCCTTTAGCATAGGAGGGTTCACACATGCCAGGTGATGAGCAGATAGAACACTCTTTCCTTTACCATTATCAAACAGGATCTTATACCTAGGACCAGACTCTGTGAACAAGAAAAAAATTAAAAATTAAACACAGAAATGTTGGACTACTGAAAAGTATGAACATGTACAGAACTCAATACTCGGTCGGGGTTGCCTTTGCATTAATTACTAAAGCAATGCAGCGTGGCATGGAGGCGATCGGTCTATAATGCTGCTGACGTGTTGTGGAAGCCCAGGTTGCTTTGATGGTGGCCTTCAGCTCTTCTACGTTGTTGGGTCTTATATCTTCCTCTTTACAATACCCCATAGATTCTTTACAATACCCCATAGATAATTAAGTGCCTTCTAACTTCTACCTCATGGCCCTTTCATTTCATTTTCTGTTTAGTGTCCAGGAAGATGCAGCTCTACCTCTGCCATGTTAATCTGTATTCTATGCGACTCTCAGGACGTGCCTCGGTCTCCGTATTGTTGTGATACGTCATATTCACGTAGCAGTAGCGGTGCTGAGAGAACGTGCTCGAGAAACTTTAGTGAGGAGAAATCAATCTACATATCAAATATTGGTCACAAATCATAGGTCACTTTCTAAATAATAAAAGTATAGCGCTTCTGCCAATAATTACAGACTGTGTATGTACCGCGCGTGGTGTTATGCGCTAGCTTCACTGTTCTTAGGAGCTCAGAAGATCACAACATTTGGTTTATTGATTATCGAGAGGTGAACATGGTATTACCTCCAAAGCTTTTTTTTAAATTGTAGTACCGTATTCTCCGGACTATAAACCACTACTTTTTCCCCACACTTTGAACCCCATGGCTTAAACAATGAAGCGGCTAATTTATGGATTTTCCTGGGTTTTTCCCAGTTTCACAAGCTTCATGCCAAAAAAACTGAGCCCCATAACATTAAACCAATCAAATTGCCGAACGGGTTCAGGTGAACCAATGAAACTCTTTATATTAAATCAGATGCGCTCCCACTGAATTGGGCCGCAGCACATCATAAATATGGATGAGGTTCCTCTGGTGTTTGACCTGCCGCTCACTCGGACTGTCTACAGGAAATGTGAATCATTCGTCACGCTGAAACAACCAAGCATGAAAAAACACACATCACCTGTGTTCTGAGCTGCACGGCATCGGGAGAAAAGCTTCACTAATGGTGATTTTTAAACGCACGACGATGCCAAAAGAAAAACTCCTGGGACAAATAGTTGTGAAAGGAAGGAGGAAGACAGTGAACAATGACTTTCTTGGTAGGCTACTGTTTAGATACAAGCCGTGTAACAGACACTATCTTTCATTAAAGCCTGTGTAAAGTTCATTAGATTCAGTGTAGACACCTGTGGCTTATAGACAGGTGCGGCTTAATTATGTTCAAAATAAAAATCTTTGTCAAACGACACATCGTGATACAGAGGCCAATTGTGTCAATGCACCGTATCGTTAACTTTTATGCAGATGCACCGATGCGAATGGATGAATCTTACCACCCCTGGTGAAAACATTCAAGGTCGAAAATTTGCACCAGTGACCAGACATCTGCACTTATTTAGAGCGTTAAAACAAAACACACCGGAATGCGTTTTAACGGTGCTAGAAAGTGTTACTTTCCCACGTAAATCAGAGATGGAAACCTACCAGTTGTTTTGATGTCTAAAATGGTGCCTTGGTGCCATGTTTTAGTCCTCCGCCTTCCAAGAACACTCATGTTAACCTTCAGCGTGACCTCTTTCTGAACTTTAACAGGCGTCGCGGTTGTGGTGGGAGTAGTCGAAGCGGCCGGAGTGGTCGGAGAATTCTGGAAGGCTGAGAGAAACGGTTTGAGTTACTCATTGTAGAGAGGGAAAAAAAGCATGTTGAATGAAAAGCTAATGAACGCTAAGCAAGGACAGAGCCAGAAGAAATAAACAACACCTTCTTTGGGATCGGCTTGCTTGGTTGAAGTAGTTTTGTTGGAAGTCTTGTCTGAACTTATGGAGTCTGAGGTACCAGATGGAGAGCAGGAGGGGGTAGGAGATTTATCCTCAGGGTTGTCACCTTGCTTAGGGTTGATACTCTTTGCATTTTCTGTGGATTGAGTTTGAACTGTGGTTTTAGATGGTGTGCTGGTGCTTGAAGGTGTCCTGCTGGGTTTGGGACTGGCCTGTGTATCATTTTTCTTTGCTGAGGTTTTAGATGCTTTGGATTTTTTACACTTAGAGGAAAGTTTCTGCTTGTCGGTTGAGCATGTATTTGAAGATTTGGATGCAGATTTCACTGGGAGTGTGGCTGTTGGAGTAGTTACCACAGGTTCCTCTGTGGAAGCAGTCTCCGTCGTAGGTGCAGATGTTTCACTGGGCTTCTCAAGTCTATTTGTATCATTCGTGGATGCTGACGCTGTGTCTGGAATGGTGGTCGGTGGAGGGGTTTCAACAGTCTCGTTCATTGGGATAGATGATTCCAATGAAACGGGAGGAGAACCTTCTTCCTGAGCAGGCAAATCACAAGACGGTGGCTCACTAATTGGTATGGGGCTTCCCAAAGTCTTTATGGTTGTTAAGGGATTGTCAGAAGCTCCGTCATTCGTCAGAGTTGATGTTGGTTTGATTTCACTTGGAAGGTCGACATCCTCCATTTTTTTCACCTTCACAAAAGTCTCCACTGATGTGCCCACCGAATTCATGTCTGCTGAAAGCCCGACTTCCTGCAAGTGTGTTCCAGAATAGACGAAAGGCAATTAAGTGAAGACAACCAAATGAATTAAGACCCCAGACCTCCAAAATACGTATATATCCTCTCACCTTCAGTTCCTCCTTCACCGATGTTTCAGGAACAGACGCTTAAGTGTAAAACGGGGACAAAATCCGAGTCGTCAGTTTCCACACAACTACATTCCGAATTTAGCAACCTTTCGGATTTATTCAAATAATTGAAAAAAATAAATTACCCCCCAAATCGATGACGACATAGTCGTCATCTCCGTCAACAGCAGCACCGCAATCATTACCGTCCTTAACATGATCAAAATTATCGGTGGTCTGAGGGACGTTTTCAATCGGTTCATCCGCTCCTTCTTCCTCCGAGTCTGTGTCTCGATACTCCAGTCCCAGCATTCCATACAAACCCTTCATCAAAGACTCGCACTTGAGCACCGAGCTGAATAAAAGGAGCTCAAGGTCAGCAATTACTTGATCAAGCACAAAAACATTATTTGAGCAATAGGAAATCCGAGTTTCCTCTCAGTTAATGAACCGGCACAATCTTTAAATCTTGAGTGGAAAACTGATTTTTTTTTTTTTTTTTCTTTTCTCAGGTAAAGGCACAGGTTTGACACAAAGGGTCAGTCTGGGTGCAGGTTTTCAATCGCCATCGAACAAATGAAAATAAAAATCGTTAGACTTAAACATTTAGTATGCACTTGCTTGGTTTTAATAAAAACCTGCACCCACACTGGCCTGTGGAAAGGATTGGACACCCCTGGTGGGAATGGAAAGTTCTGGGATTTTTGGATTCTCTCGCTTGGCCACTCTTACATGTTTACTCAATTTTGTTGCTGGTGAAATCGCTGCTTTATTCCCTGATGCTGTTGTAAAGCTTTTTTTTTTAAACCTAATCTTTCTCTCAGTGTAACCCCTAAACCTTCTGAACTTCAATCAGATGCTCATCTCCCTTTAAAATACAATTACCAAGACAGTGGGCATTAAACTCAGGTACTTACTCGAACGCGTTATTGTACACCAACTGGGTGTATGTTGCCTCCCGTTCTTTCCGCTTCACCCACTCTTCCACCTGCGCCAACTGCGCTTGCCTCTGCACCAGCTGCTCGTTCTTCTCCACCTGCTCCCGCACCCAGTGCTGCAGCTCCTCCGGCGTCATGTCAACCCTCTCGTCCTCTTCTTCACTGTTCATCGCTCTGCTTCACATCATAATGAAACTGTTACTATGAGCAGGAAACCGGTGACGTAATAAAGTACATTGTTAAACTGGCTCTGTTTTGATCTTGTTTTGGGTGGAGGTTAGGAGGTGTACAGGACAAAGCCTTGCACACTGGATGCTCGGAGGCATGAATTCAGGAGGCCAAGTTTACATTCAACTCCATATAGAAGAGCACTTCCATACTCTTATACCAGACTCATGTGGAAAGGCATCCGGACCATCACAGACTACAAACCAACACCTCGATCTCCACTGACCAATTTTGCCCATCGGCCCAAAAACCAGTATACAGAAGCTCCAGCATCTCAACCTGCATTTAGACGGATGTTCTGTAACTACTAGTTCAACGGTAAAAGACCTGGGAGTTATTTTAGACAGCAACTTGTCTTTCAAAAATCATATCAGTCAAGTTACAAAAACAGCCTTCTTTTACCTTAGAAATATTGCTAAGCTAATAAACGTTATCTATATCTGATGCAGAGAAGCTCGTCAATGCGTTCATGACCTCCAGAATAGACTACTGTAATGCATTACTGGGTGGATGTCCTGCATCATTAACAAACAAGCTTCAGTTAGTTCAGAATGCGGCAGCAAGAGTTCTTACAAGGTCAAGAAAATATGATCAACTTGTGCTGTTAGTATCATGAACAGCAGCTACGCTAATTTCTCTCCACTGCTTCTCTTTCTCTCCCCATCCTGAGGCGTCCTGAGGTTTGGCCAGCTCCAGTCACGTCCCACCTCATGAAGAATATGGACCTTTGAAGAAGTAGATGCCGAACTCGCAAACATCCCGAACCATCTACAGACGTACCAGTGCCAATTGGATCCCACTACATGTGTGGAGTTTTGACATTGGACCTCCTGGAGTGTTTAAAGGCTCTGGCATGGAGAAGCTGATGCTGGATCTGTGATGATCACAAATGTTAAGCTCAGTAGCTCCTAGTTTTATAACCATATAGACTGTATAAGACTGTAGAAAGAACATTACTTATAATCTTATACTCCAGTACTCATGTTAGTTCTCACTCTCCAGTGTTCTGTATTGTTGAAAGATTTATGATCAAACTTTTGATGTCACCCAAATGAGGATGGGTTCCCCTTTTGAGTCTGGTTCCTCTCATGGTTTCTTCCTTATAACATCTAAGGGAGTTTTTCCTTCACCACAGTCACCACGGCTGCTCATCAGGGATAAATACACATCATTCACCTTAACTGTTGATTTCTGTAAAGCTGCTTTGAGACAACATCTGTTGTGAAAAGCGCTATAGAAATAAACTTAACTTAGCAGAGTAGACGCAGCGGGTCTGGACGGCAAACCAGGACGTGTTCTCAGAGCATGTGCTGGACAACTGTTACAGGTCTTCACTGACATCTTCAACCTGTCACTGGCCCAGTGACAGATATAGCCCAGTACCCTCTTCTGCACACGTCCAAACCTCAATCTCAATCGCACCTCTCTCTTACATCATCTCCAAAACATCTTACCTACTCTGCCCCTCAAATAAACTCATTTTTTCAATTTTGTCCATCAAAATCTCAGCAAAATATTTTAAGTTGTTTAAAGTTTAAGTTGATTTATTCTGGAATAATATTCCTGGTTTATTTTTATTCATATTTATGTTCAAAAAACATTTAGTTTTCGTGTGTTCAATAATTGTTTATCCTGTTCGTCCCGTGACCTAAAGTGTGCTTTGAGTTTTGACCCCCTGTGCAATTGAGTTTCACACCCCTGCTCTAAACCATACAACATATTACCAGTCTTAGAAACGTTTCCCTTCAAGTCAAGTTGTCATTCCAACCAAATACAGTGCAGAATACAGTCAAATGAAACACTTCCCCAAGACCAAGGTGCTACATCATCCAACATACACAGAACTCTAAACAAAACAAAGTGCTCATGTGCAACAAAAAAAAACACACTCATGCAGATCACAAGCTCCATGATGATGCAAAAGGTTAGAAAATATTAGAGATAAATAAATGATCACATCCGAAATGTCCTATACAAGTGTGAGCCTCCAACTTGGTGCAAAAAAAGCTGAAAAAGTACATATAGGTTGGAATAGTCGGTTGTCTGAATACTTTTGGGCAACCGTCTGTGTGTGTGTGTGTGTGTGTGTGTGTGTGTGTGTGATCTCTCTACATTTCTCATTTCACTGCCATACACAAAAAAGCTCCTGAACATCAGGTAAATGGACAATCAGGGGTAATTAGGCAGGTGTGAAAATACTTGTCCACTAGGGGCGCCATACCGGATCTACCACCAGAACTTCCACGCGCCTTAATGGTACAAAATAAGTCGGGAAAGCGACTGTGCAGCTTCTCAACCACACACAGATCAGATCATCAGCTCTCCCCTGATCCAGTCTATTTCCACAAAGAATCACAAGTTCGAGACAGAACCAGGTTCCTAGCATGGAGCACAGACATGGCGCCTGGACAGCTTAGATGTTTTGATGGTACTGAGAGAAGTAAATGGATCTGCGTTTGCTGCTGGAGTTCAGATCGGACCTGAGATTAGACTTCGGCTGATATCCAGACTCACAGCACCATTGCATGGACATTATATAGATATTCTGGCCCACATCGGTAGCTTTAGCTCCATTAGCAAACTCGCTAAGCTAAGAAGAAGTCTGCAGAGTTTAAAAAAAAAAAACATCCCGGCGTTTGAGTTGAGTTCGCAACAGGGTTCCTGCGCAGGTTCTTAGAGAAGAACGTTGTGAAGCTAACGATCTGAAGCACCCTGAGGCTACGTAGATGTTTAGAGAACTTCATCATACAAAGCCACCAGCCTCAGTGCTGCTGGAGTTCCACCTCATACGTGTTCCTGCGTACAAAATAAAAGAACTGACCTTACAGGTGGAGATCCTGCATCTCCTGAAACTCACAACCAGAGTAGAAACAGAGGGTAGAACCAGCACTGGACGTTTTTCCTCCAGTTTTCCTTGAGTTCACTCAAGCCCCGCCTTCTGAGCTGTGATTGGGTGTAGTCCGGGGAAACACACACACACACACACACACACATTTTGGCTCTGCAGGCCAAACCACTGGTTTCAGACATGAAACCTGATGTACAGGTGATTTATTTTAGTAATGTATTTCAAGTGTTAATTTCTTTTCATTTGGATGATTTTGGCTCACATTTAACAAAAACCCATCTCGAAAAATTTTTTACTTCATAAGACGGATCAAAAATTTTAAGTGAATTGTTGGCCTTCTGGAAAGTATGTTCATTTACTGTATATGTACTCAATACTTTGTAGAGGCTCCTTTTGCTTTAATTACTGCCTCAATTCGGCGTGGCATGGAGGTGATCAGTCTGTGGCACTGCTGAGGTGGGATGGAAGCCCAGGTTTCTTTGACAGAGGCCTTCAGCTCATCTGCTTTTTTGGTCTCTAGTTTCCCATTTTCCTTTTGACAATAACCACATAGATTTTCTATTGGGTTCAGGTCTGGTGAGTTTGCTGGCCAGTCAAACACCAACACCATGGTCATTTAACCAACTTATGGTGCTTTTGGCCGTGTGGGCAGGTGCCAAATCCTGCTGGAAAATGAAATCAGCATCTCCATAAAGCTGGTCAGCAGAAGGAAGCATGAAGTGATCTAAAACTTCCTGGTAGACGGCTGTGCTGATCTTGGACCTGATAAAACACAGTGGACCAACATCAGCAGATGACACGACTTCCCAAACCACCACTGACTGTGCAAACTTCACACTGGACCTCAAGCAATTAGGATTCTGAGCCTCTCCTCGGTTCTTGCTGCAGTCCACTCTTTGTGAATCTCCCCAAATTCTTGAATGAGCTTTGTTTCACCTTTTTCTACCACATTATTTCCTTCTATTCAACTTTTCATTAATGTGCTTGGATACACCTTTTGTGTCTTACCCTCCATGTGCATGGTGTCAATGATCATCTACTGGACAGCAGTCCATGGAAGCACCCAAAAACACAATAAACACACATTTACAACACACTTTATGTACCACCTTCAGCTATCTGTGCAACAGCCATCTTTTTAATACTGTCCACACATTCCTTTATCCACCATACTGATCTTGGAATGTCCAGGTTCTTTTTCATTTTGCTGGCAGAGTCCATCCATCATTATCTTTCTAAAAAGAAGCATGTAATTCACTTATGTCACTTTGTTAAAATATCAAGCACCTAGCAACACACCCAACTATCTGGGTTACCACAGAAAACTCCTTAGCAACAACGTAGTAACCACCTGAGATAGCAAGTACCTAGCAATACACCCAACAACAACTTGGGTTACCACAGAATCTTCCCAGCAACCACCTGTGATATCTCCAAAACATGGTTGGATAGCAAGAACCTAGCAATACACCCATCAACTACCCGGGTTTCCACAGAAAACTCCCAATTACTTGGGTTACCATAGAAACTCCCTAGCAAGCACCTAGCAACCACCTGTGATATCCTAGCTTGCTAGTTTCTAGTTATTTTGTTTTTGGATTTGTTCATTTGTTTTTGCATTTGTTATTTTGTTTCTCGGATTTGTTAGTGTTTTCTAATTTGTTCATTTGTTTTATGATTTGTTAATGTGTTTTGCACTTTTTGGCCACCATAGATCAGTGATTGGTTGTTGACAGCAGTAGTGATGAGTGATTGGTTGTTGACAGCAGTAGTGATCAGTGATTGGTTGTTGAGAAGAGTAGTGACCAATAATTGATCATTGGGAACATTATTGATGAGTGATTGTTTTTTGTTAAAAGTATTGATTGGTAAGAGCTGTGATCAGTATTGGTCAATGAGAAAAGTATTGTTTAGTGATTGGTTATTGGGAACATCAGTTTTCAGTAGCCTTATTCAGTCTGGCTTTAAACACTGCTTTTATATATGAGAGAGAGAGAGAGAGAGAGAGAGAGAGAGAGAGAGAGAGATGTCTTCCTGATTTAATTAAAAGGCAGCAAAAAACAAGTCCAGTGTTTAATATATGATTCAATTTATTATATGATATAATAACTATAAAAAATTCTGTGTCGGGTCTTTCAACAATAAGCTCAGTTGGGATTAGAATATAAAATGAACAGAACAATTACTGTATTTTTAGCAGGTGCACTGATACACAAGACAAATATTGAGATGCAATCAGTAGTACACATGTCAAGAAGTTTACTATGGTTATGAAAATGCCTCTGATTTTAATACAAATGTCAAAATTTGATAGCTTCACACTACCATGTTATTGATTATTCTTTTATAACATCATGTACCAGTGTGATTTATTCCATATTATTAGGCATCTATAAAACGTGTGATCTTACTATTCTCTAAAGCCAGGTGTTCAAAGGTAAGCTGATCGGATTTTGGTCATATTGGATCAAATCTTGAAAATGGGTTGTTCAAAAGGGAAAGAAGGAATCTAAAATCAGATTAGATCACGGAATCCAATCCTAGTTTTAATCTGGATCAAACCTTCAGTTTGTGTTATTCAAAACTTGTCAGTAGGATTTGGATAACTTTAATCCAAAAAATCAGGATTATCTTGATCCCAACAGGGGGTAGGATTTCAAGGTGGATTCCAGGAGGAAAATGTAGTAAAACTTGGTCAAATAATACATTTGTATCATTTAGTGTATATACTTTTATTTATATTTTGCACTTGACTTGTGTAACCGTTGTAACAGTGATAAAGTAGATATATTAGACATAGGTAGACATAATGTCTAACAATTGCATCCCTTATTACATGTCCAGTCAGTCCCTCATTCTGACAGTATGCCAGAGGTTGGTCTGGTTCTTCAACAGGCTCATGAACTACTTCTAAAACGAGAGACTGAAAGAGCAGAAGCACAGATACTCCTGGCAGAGGAACAAATCAAGCCGATCAAACTGCAGCAAACCAAAGCAAAACTTCATATCCACCTCCTAAAAGCAGAGCTTGAAAATGCTGGTCTCTCCTCCTCAGATGAAAAAGAACCCTGAACATTCTTTATTTTGTTAACTATTGGACATTTAGCCATTTTATTTTTTTTAAGACGTTTTCAAAATATCCACAATGTATTTGTTAATGTATATTTGTTTTTTTTATTTTTTGTGACTCAGATGAGGGGTCATAAAATAAATTATGAAAAAAAAAAACTCTTACAGTGACCCCATGTTGGCTCTTCTACCTGTTCTTTACATAGCTGGTAGCCCAAGTTGTGATATGTTGTCCCATTTAGAGCCCAAGTCATCCGGATTTGGTAATCTTGAAAACTGTGTATCTGGATCAGGGTGATCCAGTCCAATGTTGCTTTAAAAAAAACGGCATAAAAGTAAGACGGATTACCTGATCCTGAATAGAAAAAAAATAGGATTTCCAAATCCGGATCATTTTAATCCAGATTAAACTTTTTGAACAACTGGCCCCTAAAGATAATTCTGAGGAAAAGTGAATTCTGAGGTGAAAAATACAAGGTTATGCTGCTTGTCCTTGCTCAGCATCCACCTGAGCTGAAGTGGTTCTTTTTAGTGGATCCTTAAGTGACATCAGTTCCTGAAGTTTCACAAAGGTCTCACAATCTGGAGGGAAGCTGTTCCTCTGAAAAACAAAAATGACAACATGAATAAAAAAAAGAAATCAAGGAATCAGACAAATGTGTAAATGTATGCTATATGCAAAAAAATATTGGGACGCCTGTCTTTTCCAGTCATATGTGCTTCTTTTTTAAACTGTTACCACAAAGATAGGATGTCTCTGGACGTGGTTGCATTGAATTTTCCCTCCATTTGAACCAGGAAACCCAAACCTGTTCCAGCATGACAATACCCCTGTGAGCTCCATGGAGATTTTTTTTACATGCGGTCTGCTATTGAACTCTGACCTCAACTCACCTAAAATCTAGTGTACCATTTTTCCAGAAGAGTGGAGTTTATTCTAACAGCAAATGGGAACTATATGTGGAATGTGATTTTTAAAAGGCACATAAATCTTTTGATCAGGTGTCCACAAACCTTTTTCCATATAGTGTACATCTTTATATAATTCATAATTACTGTTAGAACCTCACATTAAGAGAAATATGCTGGAGGCCTCTTGTCCCTTACATGCCACAGATTGCAGGAACATCTGAAGTGACTGCTGTGTCAGTTCATTGCCTGTATAAATGGGAAGCAATTACGTTACTGTTAACACACACAGAAATGTAACGATGGACGGTTAATGACTGACCGGACAAGTTCAGAGAGAGAAGTGTTGTGTTGCCTGGATAAATCACTTTCCCTGCAATGGTCTGTATTTCAGGATCCAGCAAAGGGCTTTGCGTCTCAACCACTTCATCTGTCTTACACACAAAAACGCAACAAACATGAACAGGTATATGGGTGTTCCTAATAAGGGGATCAGTACACATTTTGCAGACCCTTTTGGTGAACAAAACAATCTGCACGAATGCCATTAATTGCAATGACATTCAAATTATGAATTTAAAAAAGTTAATTTCTAGACAATCGTTTTCCAGTGTCCTACCTCTTGTTCTTTCACTGAAGGTTGCTTGTCCTTTCCATCTGATTTTGCACCTTTACCTTGCAACAGCTTGGTATCTGAAGCTGAAATTAACAGCAAAAATTACTTACTAACTACTTACTTAGTAACTAATTACTTACTTAGATTCAGTAAAAAAATATATCAAATTCTTTATAGCAGAAATCTTCACTTTTTTTCTTTTCCCCTTTGGTGTCCTCTTTTCTTCCTGTCATTGTCATGGTCTGATTTGTTAGTGGCTTCTCATCTTTTTTGGTGTCGTCCTACAAAACAAGCAAAACATTCATATTTTCATGTGTCCTTCTTCTAAACATGTTCTTTCTCTACATTTTTAATCTGATGCTATACACAAAGCACCATTTCTAGGCATAGGCAAACTAGCTGCCTCGCCCTCGCCCATTTAAACGATTTACCTGTTTTCCAGCTGAAGTTTGATATACTGTATATTTTCATACTTGAATTGAAGTAATTTCGCAATGAAATGAGAATCTCACTAGGGTCCCAAAAAGACTAGAAACAGCGCTGTGTACACCCACTCCTGAAAGACCTCTCAACAATCCTTCAGATGTGTGTGTATTAAAAAAGTATACAAACCACAAAAACCCTAAATTTTTACATATAAATGAAGAAGTAAACACAGTGAACATGTACAATCCAGTGTTAATGAACAACAGTTCATGAACTTCACATATAATCTTTTTGAATGCTCCCTGCGAATCCCGATACCATGGAAATTATTAAATGATTGAATAATTAAAAAATCCACAAAAAAAAAAAAATCAATTCATGCAAAATAATAACTGTCCATCTTAAGTGACATTGTCGCTTTACCTCTTTCTCACAGTACACTGATACACTGTCTATCGGCTGAATGGAAATGTAATGTTTAAAACGGTATAAAACATTTAATTATTTTATCACTGCAGGTCTGTTATAAGATTAGTCAGGAAGCTGTTGGGTTTCAGTGTGTGGAGTATTGTGACTGTGTTTAGTTGTTACAAATCTTTTATAGTAAAACACGTATAATATTTAGACATAGCAGGCTAGATTATACAGTGGAACCTCGGGTTACGAATTTAATTCGTACCGGGGCTTTATTCGTAACCTGAAAAGTTCGTATCCCGATACAAATTTCCCCATAATAATGAACAGAAACTTCGGTAATTCGTTCTGGACAACCAAAAATATTACTTAAATAAAAATAAAGCCAATATTAACTAATATTATTTACTTTTAACATGTTATATTAAAATTATACCACATAAAAACATACAAAAGAGGAAAAGATCTTTACCGGGTACTTTCCCTTTGAGAAGACTCGCTGCAGGAGACGACGTTCGTAGAAGGGGGAGGAGGGAGAGTTATTGTTTGGAAGGAGAATCTTATTATATTATATTATTTATATATTATTATATATTATATTATAGAATATTAAAGACAGTGTTATTAACACGACGCTGAGACAATTGTTGCATTAGAGGAAAATGAGAGCTGTTTCTTTAAGGCTACTATCAGTTGGTATTGAAGTCCAGAGTGAAATTCATTATGGGTATTGTACTTCGGAAAAGACTGTAACCCTGCTAATCTATCTTCATAAAAACAAGTAAAGTGGTTATGCATCGGCTAATGTTGTCCATCTCATCATTCCACGAGCATCAACTAACGAGTTGTTACGCTGCTGCCGGGAAAAGTTCAAGCGGATAAGTAACACGATGCTCTCGCTAGGGACACAGGACGCTAACTGATGTGACGAGCTGCGTGGATAGAGCAAAAACAACCAACTTGACTGCATTTTTTTGGTGCGTGACGTTCGTATCCCGATATATTGTTCGTAACCAGGGGCAAAAATTTTGATGAACTGCGATTCGTAACCTGAATTATACGTATGCCGGGGCGTTCGTAACCCGAGGTTCCACTGTATATATAAAAAAACTTATGAAAAAACACATTTTTAAAGCACTGAATGTGTATTTATATATACACAGTGGGGCAAAAAAGTATTTAGTCAGCCACTGATTGTGCAAGTTCTCCCACTTAAAAAGATGAGAGAGACCTGTAATTTTCATCATAGGTACACTTCAACTATGAGAGACAAAATAAGAAAAAAAAAAAACCACTGTCTGTGGAAAATAAGTATTTGGTCAATAACAAAAGTTCATCTCAATACTTTGGTATATAATCTTTGATGGCAATGACAGAGATCAAACGTTTTCTGTAAGTAATTTTGTT
The DNA here is from genome assembly GCF_014805685.1 of Silurus meridionalis. NCBI lineage: Eukaryota > Metazoa > Chordata > Actinopteri > Siluriformes > Siluridae > Silurus > Silurus meridionalis. The sequence goes on along the minus strand of NC_060912.1, from coordinate 6,443,534 downwards.
TCTGTTGTCCTTTGACAGCTCTTTGGTCTTGGCCATAGTGGAGTTTGATGTCTGACTGTTTAAGGTTGTGGACAGGTGTCTTTTATACTGATAACGAGTTTAAACAGGTGCCATTAATACAGGTAACAAGTGAAGGACAGAGGACCCTCTTAAAGAAGTTGTTACAGGTCTGTGAGAGACAGAAATCTTGCTTTTTTGTAGGTGACCAAATACTTATTTTACACCATAATTTGCAAATGAATTCTTTAGAAATCAATGTGATTTTCTGCATTTTTTTTTTTTCATTTTGTCTTTCATAGTTGAAGTGTACCTATGATGAAAATTACAGGCCTCTCTCATCTTTTTAAGTGGGAGAACTTACACAATCGGTGGCTGACTAAATACTTATTTGTCCCACTGTATGTAAATATATATGATCTATTAACCACAGTATGGGTAATCTGACAAGACAAAAAAAAAATGCAAAAAACACTAGAACAAATACAAAACTGGTGAAAAAAAAGAATATAAAATAAAAAAAATAGAGATTTAAGTAAGGCAGCTCAGCAAATATGACATAACGAGAGAGAGAGAGAGAGAGAGAGAGAGAGAGAGAGAGAGGAGGAACATAAAATAAAGGAAAGAAAGAAAAAAAAAGGAAAGATTTGATTCAGATTTGATTTAGAGATTGGTAGCGAAGTAGGGTCAAGAAAAAAAATGAGATGAATATATAATGATGAGGCATTAGAAACTAAAAACAGCATGTCTTTTCTCACCAGTTGTTCTTTCTTTTTCAACTCCCTCCTCCTCTCGACTATTTCTTCATGTGTCAGAGCAAAGGGGCCAAACACCTAAAGAAATCAATAGACATGTTAGCATTGACTTATTAATAGCTATGAAGACTAAAGGAAGAAAATCTACCTGTTTTTTTACACAAGGTGTGCATAGAAATTTTTGGTGACCAGGATTTACATAGAGAAATAAAATACCTTACATTTAGGAGAGAAACCACACCCACACCTGGGTTTCCATTTTATTTCTAGTGAACTCTCTCTGTTGTTTAGATGAGAGACAAGCAGTCTGGACTCCAAACTATTATCTATTTAATCTGTCCAACAATAAAGGATTTGTTTGTAGACACCTGAACATAAGACTCATATGTGCTTTTTGAACATTACGAGTTCCCATTTGCTGTTATTATAACCTCCAATCTTCTGGGAAGATGTTTCACTAGATTTAAGAATGTGTTTGTGGAGATTTGTGCTAATTCAGCCACAAGGGTGTTAAAGTCAGGTACTAATGTAGGTTAGGTGATGAGTGCAGTCAGCATTCACATTCATCCCAAAAGGTGTTCAATAGGGTTGAGGACAGACAACCCTAGATCGTCTAGATCTTCCACTTTATGTAAAACATATCTTCATGGAACTGCCTTTGTGCCATGCTGGAAGCTGCATGGAGGTTTGGGTCTCCTGGTTCAAGGGAAAGGAAACTTCATTTTATCGCATCCAAAGACTTGTTCAATCGTGTGCTTTCGACTTTGGGGTATGAGTTTGGGGGGAAAAAACACATGGCTGGAAATGCCAGGTGTCCCACATAGTGTACTTGTTGTTCAAGTTGGTAATTGTCAATTTTTTTTTACCAGCCATAGATCATCTTTATTACTTTTTCAGAGAATAAAAACCAACCAAACACAAAACCACAAACAACAAAAGCTTCCTGTCAGGCAGTTTGTACATTGAATTATTTAAACAATAATTCTGTTCTTAATAGTGTACAATTGTAATTAATAAATCAATTAATAAATAATTTGAAGGTGCACCTGAGCCAACTGGGCTGCTCCTGCGTCACCGATGTGATTGTTAGCCAGGGAAAGATACAGCAAAGTTCGATTGAGACGCAATCCCTGTAAAATAAACAATAAAATACAGGATGACAGCTGACACTTGGCGATTAGGCGGCTAGACAAGAGGCTGGATGAAAAGCTGACGAAAAAAGTGTCAATTACAAATAAAAAAACAAATAAGAACAGATTATAATAGATTCTATTAGTATTTAAACGTATGTACATGTCGGCACCTGTGCGAGATAAGTAGCGCCAACGTTGCCGACGGCGTTGAAGGCCAAGTTGAGTGACAGGAGGCTCTTGCAGAGAGCTAAGCTTATCAGACGTGCTCCGTCTTCTCCTATGTGATTGTTTCGCAATGATAGGTGTGCTATCCTGGCAGATAAGACAAAAAAATTATACTAAACACAACAAGAAACAATAGTATTTACACCATGCGCTATTGTTTATTGGCTGACTGAGGCTTTTTCCGTGATTGTAATTGAACCAGATTCAGTGATTCAGGCTGTAAATGCATTTTGGTGCATGTTTTTCATGCATTACGGTTTTCCTGGAGATTTCAAATGAAAGCAAATTGTGTTTTTGTGCAAAATTCTACAGGAAAAAAACACAAAAGTTCATGAAAAAGCTTAATAACTGTTTTGAACGTTTTGTTTGCTGATAATTTCTCATGATGTTCAGTCTTGTGAATGGACATCATGAGAAATGATGGGGTTCGGAACTCACGGCTCGGAAACATTCACGGGTTCTCATTTGGAACATAACTTAGAGCAGGTTGCGGATTATCCTAAATCTCTGAATGTTCAGGAACGTTAGGAGTAACATTTTAAACTATGTATTCCGAACATTCTTAGACCCCCCCGAGTTCCAGGGGGACCACTGTATAGCTTTCTGCATCTCTATCACATGACTAAAGCCAGTGAGGGTAAATTGTTTACAAAAAATCTTCTGGAACTGAAGAAGACCTTGAAATGATTAGGCTTTGCTAAGCTTTTTCAATTCCAGAACCAATTGTATAATATTAGTATAATAGTAATCATTAGTTCAAGTAAAATGCAACATATCCATTGATAAAAAAAAACACAAAATTAGAATCTGTGGTGAATATGTATTTGCAACAAATAACTCTTTCATAGATCTCGTACTGTTTCTCATTACCGTTTGTAAAGATTGTACAATGTAAATCTTGTATTTTGTTGTTTCTACAGTGGCTGTCAAAAATGTTGGAAACACATAGTCTTTTATGGTTTTGAGCCCTTCCATGATAGATTACAATCCAGCCGACTGTTTGCTCTCTAAATAATGCTTTCAGAGCTTTGTGGGTTTTTTTTGTCATGTTGTATGATAAAGTTGGTTTCAATTAGCTGCAGTCCAGATGGATTTGCGTGGTGTTAAAGTATGGAATGGTTGCCATGTTGGTCAGTTTTCCTTTCAGCCGGAATAAGTCTTCAACGTTCCCTGCTCCAAAACAACCCCGGACCTTTAAGCTTCCACCTCCATGTTTGACTGTCGGGGTGATGCAGTCTGCAAACATCTTCTCTCCTGTTCTCTATCTTACATACGTTCTTCTGTTAGAGCTAAAAATGTCATATTTAGACTCATCAGTCCACAGAATTTTTTTTCCAGTCATTCCCTGTCCAAATCTAGTGTATTTTTGTCTTTGACCTAACTTGCTGCATACATGCAAGTGTTTCAAATCCATAAAAAGACTAAATGTTTCCAACTTTTATGCATAGTGAAATAGAAAAATCATGCAAAGAGTGGTCTCTGCATATGTGGTCGTGGTGTGCAATTGTGCCATTCTGTCTATATTCCTCGCTGCACATATTCTCTCTAATTCCTTTTAATTCAGATTTCTCTTCTGTTCCTGTTTAGCTTTTAAATGACTATACTAAAAACTTTTTTTCGGCTTCTCCCATCAGGGGTCGCCACAGCGGATCCTCCGCATGTTTGATTTGGCACGTTATACTAAACCAGGAAAAAGATTCAGTCAAAAAAAATAAAAAATTCAGAAATAAACAAAATAATTCAGGGAAATTATTATTATAAATATATAATATCTCTTAGTGATCTCAAATGAAACTATTTATGGCTTCACCATAAACACTAGATAATGCATTTATTTAAAGCGATAAGAACATTGTAAAATATTGCCTCACGCCTTGCTTCTACGCATATGCTATGATCACAAAAATGGCGTAAAAAAAAGTAATTCACACTGGTAAGAGCTTCCCAAATCATTATGGAGCCACGTCCCACTTTAATATTAAACTGTATTATGTATGTACACATGAGTGTGACAGAAAAACACTTACAGACTGTCTTCCGCCATGAGAATATGGTAACTGTTTTCTGGAATAGGGGTTCCTTCCAAAAAAACTGTCCTGCCACAGAGATAGAACATATAGTATTAAGTCTTTATGTACAATCCATATATTATACACATATACTATAAGGACAAAAGTATTAGGACTTAATTTTTTCAGTCATATGTGCTTCTTCCCCGAACTGTTACCACACACAGTTGTATAGGATATTGGATTGGATGGGGTAGCATCCAAATTTTTTCTGCACTTGCACCCGAGGCCTCCTCATCCTACATCAGTGTGTGAGTTTAGTAACACCCCTGGGGTGGAATGAGCACAAATCTCCAAAAGCACACTCCAAAATCTAGTGGAACATCTTTCCAGGAGAGTGAAGGTTATTAGAACAGCAAATGAGGCCTGAATGTGTAATGGGCTGTTCAAATACCACATTCGACCTCATCTTATAGTCAGGTGTCCACAGAACTTTGTCCTTATAGTGTATAACCATGTTTAGTTGATACTTAATAGTGTGTAAATGTCTGCAAATACAAATAATAAGCAGTTTAATTTAAAGCTTCATTTCAGAAGTAAATATGTCGTGAAAGATGGATTTCTGTGTGACTAAGGCAAGACAGTCTGAAACTCAAGACAGGGTTGTTAAGGATTTTATGAAGCCAAGGGTTTGTTTAGTGAAAGAGTGCAAGAATCAGCTGATTTTAACTTCCAGCAACTGAACGTATTAAAGCAGCACACAAGCAGCACCTTGCGTTTCCTCACCTGAGCTTTGAGCACATAAAAACTGTGTTCTTCATAGAAGTCAGAATGGGGTCAGTCAATCCAGTCTGCCACATCCTGTCAAATATACCACAATCTAACATAAATAAAGCGCCATCTAGCATATTTATAGTGCATTGCAATACATTTTCCAGTTCATAGATAGATAGATAGATAGATAGATAGATAGATAGATAGATAGATAGATAGATAGATGATATACCATTAGATAGATAGATAGATAGATAGATAGATAGATAGATAGATAGATAGATAGATAGATAGATAGATAGATAGATAGATAGATAGATAGATAGATAGATAGATAGATAGATAGATAGATTATATACCATTTGATAGATAGATAGATAGATAGATAGATAGATAGATAGATAGATAGATAGATAGATAGATATATAGATAGATAGATAGATAGATAGATAGATAGATAGATAGATAGATAGATAGATAGATAGATAGATGATGATATACCATTTGATAGATAGATAGATAGATAGATAGATAGATAGATAGATAGATAGATAGATAGATAGATAGATAGATAGATAGATAGATGATATACCATTTGATAGATAGATAGATAGATAGATAGATAGATAGATAGATAGATAGATAGATAGATAGATAGATAGATAGATAGATAGAGATAGATGATATACCATTTGATAGATAGATAGATAGATAGATAGATAGATAGATAGATAGATAGATAGATAGATAGATAGATAGATGATATACCATTTGATAGATAGATAGATAGATAGATAGATAGATAGATAGATAGAAGATAGATAGATAGATATATAGATAGATAGATAGATAGATAGATAGATAGATAAACCATTTGATAAATAGATAGATAGATAGATAGATAGATAGATAGATAGATAGATAGATAGATAGATAGATAGATAGATAGATAGATAGATAGATCTATGATCTATTGATTCTAGTTTATATTAAAAAAAAGAGAAAAGAGAGTCTCCTTTAAGCCTGTTTGAACTTTGACTAAAACAGTTCCTATTATTAAATCCCCAGGTAGGATTGATATTTTAATGAGACTCGATCATCTCAATACAACACCGAAATCAAAAGCAGCAACAGGTACAGAACAATCGGAATGCAGAATACACTGTATGACTATATGTTTGTGTCCACCTGACCATCACATCCACACATATGTGCTTGTTGAAAATCCCAATCCAGATTTATTCCTACTTTACTGTATTCATTGAGGTTCAGGTCAGGGCTCTCTGTAGGATGGATGCTTGAGTTCATGCTGGAACCAGTTTGGACCTCGTAATTTTATTGTAGAAACTTGTAATGTTACAGGCTTCTTACTTTGTGGCAACGATTTAGTGTAGAACATACATGGATGTATGTTCTACAAAACTTTGAGTACAACTCTAGAGCTGTATTTCACTCAGAAATATGTGCATACATGTATCATATATGTATAACTTTCCTGAAAAGTCTGTCATCAATGACAGCAAAAGTATATTAAAATATATGCTCTGTATACTGTAGTTTCCGGACTATAAAGCGTACCCATATATAAACCGCACCCACTGAATTTTACAAATATTTTTATTTTTAACATAAATAAGCCGCACCTGTCTATAAGCCGCACTGTCTACACTAATGTACTTTACACAGGCTTTAACGAAAGACACGTTACACACGGTGTAACGGGTGAAATATGTTGCGCTTCCTTTAAGAGCATAGCGGTATTTTGGGAATAGCCTGGCACTGCATTTTTCCAGTATTACTGCGTGTGTGTAAGACTGAGGATTATGTCCTTATTATTTTCTGATGCTCATTTCTAAGTTTCTTTGACTAACCCGTAACGCTGCAGCAATGAAAAATAAAAAAGAGTTAGCGCTTCACCCAGACTCAACGCGTTACAACGGCTTGTATCTAAACAGTAGCCTACCAAGAAAGTCAATGTTCACTGTCTCCCTCCTTCCTTTTACAACTATTTCTTTCGGGAGTTTATCTTTTGGCATCGTCATGCGTAAAAAAAAAAAAACACAGGTGAGGTGCGTTTTTTCGTTTCCGTTCAGAAATTTCATTGGTCTAATGTTATGGGGTTCAGTTTTTTGGCTTAAAGTTTGTGAAACCGGGAAAAACCCAGAAAAAATTCATAAATTAGCTTCGTTGTTTAAGCCGCGGGGTTCAAAACATGGGAAAAAAGTAGCGGCTTATAGTCCGAAAAATACGGTAATCACCTTTTATGCTCTGCAAGTTTTCTCAGACAGTGTCCTCATTAGTCAGAAACTTTTAGCATCCACATACAACTACTTACTCTAGACTCTGTAGATTGCTGAGGGATGGTAAGGCTTTACTCAGGATTTGTGCCATCTTCTCATCCACCTTCCATCCTAGACGTAACACACATTACAGCAGTTGTGTTTATAAGATTCCCCTGAAAGCGTGGCTTTACAATATTCTGTATATTTGCAGGACTTCTTTGTTTGAAGACTGAAGATACAGCTGCCACCGTTTGTTCAAAGTTACAGTTAGCTTAATGTTTTGGTTTTCTATATATTAGGATTAGAAATCAACCTGGTTCATAGTGACTTATACAGAAACATTACAAGATGATTTGGCAGGACAATCATTAAATCTTTGAATGGTTTATATACACTACCAGTCAAAAGTTTGCGTTCACCTCTATCTTACAATAAACAAAATAAACAAAATAAACAAATGGACATAAAAAGTAACCAGGAAATTGTTTTGCTTAACGAAATGTTTGACTATTTGGAAGTGGCACCTTTTGTAGATATAACTAAATCACATAATGCTTAAAAAGTTGAGTATCCAAATGTGTAGCACTGGTAGTTTGCTTTGCTTTCACTGTTCGATCCAGTTCCACCCAAACCAGCGCAAGTCTAGAAATCATGATTTAAAGCCTATCATTATGTTCTTTCCTTCTAAGGAAGTTCTGACACAGCCTGGAGGTAGGTTTTTGGTCAATATTTTGCTGTAGGATAAACTTTTGACCAACTAGGTCTCTACCAGTGGGTATTGCATGGCGCTGCAAAATGCGATAAGTGATAGAACTTTTTTGGTGCAAGTCACGGACTATAGATCCACCAAAAGAGCCTCAGACCATCACGTTTCATTTTCCATGTTTGACAGTTGGTGTCACACATCAAGAAACCATCCTTTGGCCTATTTGACTGCTTACAAAAACCTTGTGTGGTGAACTAAAGATTTCAAATTTCGATTCATTGGTTCCTGAGACCTTCATCCAGTGTTCAGTAGTCTTGATGGTGTACAGAAGGAAACTACTCACTAAGAACTGGCTTTCTTCGCAAATCCTCTGGAGAGAAAAAACTACACTTTTAGTTGTAATAATGACGTCTTCATTTTCCGATTGCCTTTTCCCTCAATACACTACTTCCTGCAGTACAATATTGTCCAATTATTGCTTAAGAGGGTGTAGTAACACAGTCTGTTCTAACACTGCTTTTGTGCAGACAAATGGTTTGAAAGCGGACAACAAAATGTGGGACAGAGATAGGAATTGTTAGCATCAACTTTCAAGTCTTAATTTACTTCCATTTATGTAGAACAGTTGCTAGATGCCTTTAATTCTTCCCTTGTAACCTACATTTTCTTTTCACCTCTGACATTCACAACGGTGTTAGTAAAAATGTCCACAAAAATGGTAGGAAATTGTGTGCTTCCAATTTAATAAAGCCAGATGTCCCAATACCTTTTTCATTACCTTGTGTATATATTATCAATATACAATATACTATATATATATTAACTGTCTTACCAGATATTCGGACTCTTTTTACGCTTCGAGGCTCCTCATTCTCCATTTCTATGTGAAGGCAGGGTTTAGGTGACCAAGTTACCATACAGCTTTCCGAAAATGCCTGTTCATGGCTGCCGTCTAAACAGGGGAAAATGTGTTGACATTTTAACATACATTTTGAATATATGCTTGGCATTTCTTTTCTCAGAAGGATTTTATAAACCAAACGCATTATTGTCCTGGAGAGCTACCAAACTGCTAGAGAGCTTAATTCATAATCTTATATCACTAATCAGTAACAAAAATATGAGTGTAGAATACAAACGCATTCATTAATATACAATTACATTACCAAAAATAATTGGGACTGTGTAAAATGTAAATAAAAATAGAATGCAACGATTTTCAAATCGAATAAACCTCTATTTTATTCACAACAGAACATAGAAAACATGTTTAAACTGAGAAAATGTACCATTTGAAGGAAATAATAAGGTAATTTTGAATTTGATGGCTGCAAAAGGTCTCAAAAAAGTTGGGTCGGGGCAACAAAAGTCTGTGTCTGTATTTTTTATAATTAAACTTCTGAAGAAATATTTTGCAACTAATTAGGTTCATTGACAACAGGTCAGTAAGATGATTGGGTATAAATGGTGTAGCTTATAGATGCACAGTCTCTCAGATGTAAAAATTGGCAGAGCTTCACCAAACTGTGCAAAAAATTGTGGCACAATTTAGTAAAATTGCAAAACAGATAAAGATCTCATCATTTACAGTACATAATATGATCAACGTTTTCAAACGATCTGGAGAAAACTCTGGATTTTCGTGCTGTTCGGGGCCCTCATGTGGCATTGCATTTAAAACAGTGATGATTCTGTAATGGAAATCAATGCATGGGCTCATTAACACCTCAAGAAAACATTGTCTGTGGACACAGTTTGCTATGTCATCCACAATGCAGGTTAAATATCTATCGTGCAAAGAAGGCTTGCGTGAACACGATCCAGAAACGTCACCATCCTCTCTTGGCCAAAGCTTATTTTAAATAACAGGCAAAACTGTTTTGTGGCTATACAAATAGAAAAAGTAATATCTTTTTTTAAATCAATGCACACCACGTCCTCCAGACTAAAGAGGAGAGGAACCATCTGGCTTGTGATCAGCACTCAGTTCAAAAAGCTGTGTGGCGAAAAAGCCGTGAAATATGCAGCTTGCACATTTGAAAAGGTTCCATCAATGCTGAACGGTATATACAGGTTTTAAAGTAACAAATGCTTCCATCCAGAAAACATCTTTTTCAGAAAAGTTTGCATATTTGAGCAAGACAATACCAACTGAAACGCAAAAAACAACAAAGAACACCCAGAACTGTTAAGCAGCTATAAGGCACATATCAGGCACTTATGGGACAACATTCCTCTACCAAAACTTTAGTAACTGGTCTCCTCAACTCCCAGATGTATACAGACAGAAGATGTGATGCTACATAGCGGTAAAAAATGGTCCTGTGTCATCTTTTTTAAGACCCGTTGCAGCCATCAAATTTAAAATTAGCTTAATTTTTTCATTACAATTATATAATCACAGTTTAAACTTTTTTTTTTATTTTATTTTGAATAGAATATGGATGTACGAGATATGTAAGTCATTTTATTTACATTTTACACAGTGTCACAACTTTTTTGGAATTGGGTTACTGATGGTTCGTCTTAATATTGTAATAATATATAGTCTCAAGGAGTTTTTGAAGGCTCCTCTATCATGGAGCAGGACCATAATAACTTTCCAGTTTTGGAAGCTAATGTGTCTGCTGGTGGTTAAAAGAGACAACAGGAGGGTCAACACTAGGATTCTCATTCTCATCTGATAAGAATGCCTCATAATAATGGTCCTCCTTAACATTATCGTCCTTCTCAGACACATTCTCCTCTATGTCACTTTCACTGTCAAAAAACTGTGACAAATTCTTATTGACAAAAAACATTTGCTGAGAGGCCATTTTCAATAAAGAGAGAGCATAAAGAGAGTCTACAGAGAGTCTTCTTCTTCTTTCAGCTTCGCTCATTAGGGGTCGCCACAGCAGGTCATCCGTCTCCATACCCTTTGTCCTCTACATCTGCCTCTTTCAACCCAACTACCTGCATGTCTTCCCTCACCACATCCATAAACCTCCTCCTTGGTCTTCCTCTTTTCCTCCTTCCTGGTGGCTCTATCCTCAGCATTCTCCTACTGATATACCACGTGTCCCTCCTCAGCACATGTTCAAACCATCTCAATCTCACCTCCCTCACCTTGTCTCCAAAACGTCCTACATGCGCTGTCCCTCTAATAAACTCATTTCTAATCCTGTCCATCTTCATCACTCCCAACGAAAACCTCAACATCTTCAGCTCTGCTACCTCCAGCTCCACCTCCTGTCTTTTACTCCATGCCACTGTTTCTAATCCATACAACATCTCAGGTCTCACCACAGTCCTATAAACTTTCCCTTTCACTCTTGCAGATACTCTTCTATCACAAATCACTCCTGCTATCACTCTTCTCCACCCACTCCACCCTGCCTGCACTCTTTTCTTCACTTCTCTAACACACTCTCCATCACTTTGCATTGTTGACCCCAGGTACCTGAACTCCTCCACCTTCTCCACCTCTTCTCCCTGCAACCGCACCACTCGACTGCCCTCCCTCTCATTCACACACATGTACTCTGTCTTACACCTTTCGACCTCCACCTTTCCAGGCTCTTCTCAACCTGCTTTCTACTCTCAACACAAATCCTGTATGTGACAAAAAAAAGCCCTTCTATCTATCTATCTATCTATCTATCTATCTATCTATCTATCTATCTATCTATCTATCTATCTATCTATCTATCTAGCTAGCTAGCTAGCTTGTGAGCAGGATGATGGAAAAAAGTGTGTTAGTGTGTGTTTTTATAAAAAGCACCTGACAATCAAGACAGTACACATTACTTTTTCTGCATCAATCATCATAGGGAATTGACAGCTATTTGTTTATACCCGGTGCTCTTTCTGTAGAAGGTGATTCTGTTGTAATCAGTCTCACATCAGGGATTTCCTTCAGGCCAACTGAAGCACACAGCTCAGGGATATCCACTCGCAGATCGCCTGTGCACTGGTAGTCATCTGTGATCAACAAAACATTGTTTAACAAAATATGGCAAAGCACCACGAGTCTAAAAATGGTGCTATTGGAGAACGACAGTGGTTTTCCGCTTACCTATGTTTTGGACACGGGAGGTGTTTTGTTTATTCAGTCCTAAATGTTAGAAAACAGAGAATAATCAGCAAGGAAACAAGTCCACATTAAATACTACAAGTCAGACAATCAGTCAGAGTTACTACTGTTTTGATTGAATCTTTTTTTACAGATTTCTGAACAAACTGCATCTACATTATATGGACAAAAGTTTGTGGACACCTGACCATAAGATTCATATGTGATTTTTGACCATCCCATGTTACTTCCTATGTTTGCTGTTATAATAACCTCCACTTGTCTCAGAAGATGTTTCACCAGATTTTGGTGGGTAGTTTTGGAGATTTGTGCTCCTATTAGTGAGGTACTGATGTAAGGTATGGAGGCCTGGGGATAAGTCAGTGTTCCATTTCATCCCAAAGGTCCACATTTGCTGTAATAATAACCTCCACTCACTTGATGTCACACAAATGAGGATGGGTTCCCCTTTTGAGTCTCTCAAGGTTTCTTCCTCATAACATCTAAGGGAGTTTTTCCTTGCCACAGTCTCCACGGCTGCTCATCAGGGATAAATACACACCGTTCACCTTAACTTAATTTCTGTGAAGCTGAAGCCAGCGAAGATTCATGTGACATTTTCTTAGTTTTAATTGGAGTTTTTATAAAACTTTGAACTAAGTGGTTGTCCTACAATGTTTCTTTTTTTTTTTTTTTTGAAGATGATAACATCCAGGACTAAAGGTGATTTTTTTTGTATTAAATATGCAGAAAAGTACACATTTCATTTGAAAATTCGCTTGCATAAACAGATTTGCATTATTGAGAAAATAATATGTTGACAATTCGTTTCAAAAGTCTAGACAACTTTGCATCACACCATATGTGGTTCTTCCCGAAAGATCTTTAACAACAAAGTTTAAAGCACAATTGTACAGTAGGTCTCTGTACGCTGTAGCGTTTCCTCTCCACTGGAACTAAACCTGTTCCTGCATGACAATATTCTCATGCACAAAGACAGGGATATGGTTTGAAGGTTTTGGAGTGAAAGATCTTAAATAGTATAGAGCTCTGACCCTGACCATAGTGAACACCTTTGAGATGTTCAACCAACAAATGGTCAAGTGTCCACATACTTGTGGCCCAAAATGACCTCATACACCTGTAATGACTTGATATAAAGAATAAAAAAAATTTGAAGTCAATTAAAGCTTTAGATAATTAAATTAAACTAAAGATTATAGCTGGATAGATATGTTTAAACAAACAAAAAAAATCCAACCTGCAATTTGTGAAGTCTCTTCCTCCAAACCGGAAGTTCCTTTCTCCTTGTTCACCTTTTCCATCCGTTTCTTCATGTTTTGTTTATTTTTATTGTTTATTTTATACACGATAACCTATTCTAATCGATGCGCGGAAACTCGTATTGTTATTATTCTTGTTGTTTAGATGTATTAATGTATTTATACAATCTGTTTTGTTAATTACTGAACCATTACATTTCAAACGTACCATTGAACAGATTCAGGCGCTGCGTCTCGGTTGCCATAGTAACCATTCTGAAAAAACATAGGTGCCTGGGTTAGCGGAAATGACGTACTTCGCAAGGACAATTTTTGTGAGCTACCAAAATTATTATAACTATTATATATTTTCAACGTTTACAAGGTTAATATGCATGATTTATAATTCTGAGTGGGAACGCAGTGGTTATATGTGTAACCACCGCGAGAGGGCATACCGATGAACGCTGATTGGTTGTTGGAGAGGCGTGTCCGTTTACGTATGCGGAAGCGTTTATGAAAAAATATTTAAAATAATAAGTATAAAAAATAAATGTTTTTTAATCCTAATTTATCTTACACTGGTTTTAGTAGACTTAAAAATAATATTTTATTTTACGTCAGCGTAATCACGCTGCTTATACAAATCACATGAAAAAGCGACACGCTTTGTAATGATCTCAAACTGGAGTGATGTGTCGTTTGCAAGCGAGTCGGTTCTTTGTTTCGGCTCTTTGATTCGGATCCTGTGTGTGTTCTATGCCTCCCTTACACCACCAAAACTGCTCTGATCCATCAAAGCATGGACCCCACAAGACCTCTTTAGTGAAATGGGGATTTCATGGATTAGACTCGTTTGTCCAGCAAAACCAACTCCAGGTTAAGATCTGGAGAATTCAAGCAAATAGACTCGTCATGTTCCTCCATCCATTTATGAACAGTGTCGAGGTGCATTATCCCATTAAAAAAAACAAAACGTTTTGATGAATGGATAGACTGAGAGAACAACAACAAAGGTCCAAGCACGAAATAAATTTGGAAATATCTATTAAAAGGTGAAACGTGTGTGTATAACACACAGAAACATCTCACTCATTCCCTCTGAAACATTGCTTCTTTAGTTCTTACTTCAATTTCTTTAGCTGTCATGAGTGCAGGGGTGACAGTAAAAACACTCATGATTTGTATATAAATGCAACTAGCTATGGTGTGTATCGTAATGACTAATAAATAAGCATCATGACATCATATCATCATTGATCTCATCCCTCTCACTAGTTTATCCTGGTATTTTGGGATACAAAGGACACCAAAGGATGCCTGTATGATGCCTCGATAACGTAAACAATCAAATCAGACCTGACTCTGTGCCCTCCCAAGTGTTTATTTTTTCCCTTCCACATTTCGGACAAGCTCAATAATTCAAACACCGGTACACAAATGTAAATGCTCTATGCAATCGTTAAAATTCACTTTATTGGCAGATGTATTAATTGACTATCCATACAATTAAAATATGCTTTGACTGTATACCTTGAGTATCAAGAGTTATGACCTAGTAAAGAATTATCACATGATTCTTGGCTAAATGTAAGAGCAACAGGCAGGTATATTCACAACAATGTAGTGCTTTTTATTAAAAAACAAACAAACAAACGAACAAACGAACAAACAAAAAAAACCAAAAACAAATAAAAACCCAAATAGAATATAAAACAAAAAAAGTAAAAACCAACAGCATTTTTTTTTTTTTCATGACTTTAGAATCATAATTACAAACTTTAAACCAGAGTGGAAAAAGTTTCGACAAACTGTACACAACACAAAATGTCTGTCAGTCTGTCCATATACAACGCTTGCAT
The DNA here is from genome assembly GCF_014805685.1 of Silurus meridionalis. Taxonomy (NCBI): domain Eukaryota; kingdom Metazoa; phylum Chordata; class Actinopteri; order Siluriformes; family Siluridae; genus Silurus; species Silurus meridionalis. Next base: position 6,428,475 of record NC_060912.1, on the reverse strand, counting down.
GTTATTTTTGTGATTGTCTAAAAGAACTAAACAAATCACACAAAAACACACAAATACAAGAAATCACAAGCATCAGAATTATGACCGTTATTATTTAAAAAAAAAAAAAAAAAAAAAGCAACTGTTTGTTTTGTGTTTTTTTTACCCCCAAAAAATCTGGATGAGGGGGGAAAAAAAAATTAAGAACATGATAGTCAGCTAATAGATTCTTATTTTTTTTAAATCTCTTGTTTAGTTGGTTTCTGCCATTTTCCAAAATAGCATCTTTACATTTTTATGTTGGTTTGTTTTTTTAGTGTTCAACACTTTGCAGCAAAGTAACGAGGAGTACTTTTTTCCCTCCCTTCAAAAGTAATAATAATAATAATTATAATAGCATTAAAAATTAATAATTACAATGACAGTTGTCAGGTCTGGGGTCACCGAGTCCATTTCCTCCTATGTCGACAAAAAATTGGGACAAGTCGCTTAGTTTCTTTCCTCTGTTGCTGTCTTCTTCTTCTTTTTTTTTTTTGAATTTTTTTTTTTTAAACGTTCAGCCATGTCCTTGTGACGCCCCAAGCTTAAATGAACAATGATGCCAATACAAACGGCGTAATAATAATAATAATTAATAATAATAATAATAATAATAATACATATAGGGTCGAGTCCTGTACAATACAATACACAAAAAACCAAACCAAAAAAACAAACAAACAAAAAAATCCATTAATCAAGATATTGCTTTTTGGAGACATTTCTCTCACATATTCCCGTCTGCATATATACATAGCTTGGCACATCATATACATCTTCCTCCCGTGTCAGTTATCCCCCTGCTCTATTCTCGGGCGTTTGTCAGCTAAATCGAAACAATTCATATTAAGGGTCCAAAAAAAAAAAAAAAAAAAAAAACAATGTCCTATGCGACCTGAAACACAAGCAAACATACAAAAAAAAAGTCCTAAACTCCACCTTTCTCTCAGGACACACCCCGGATGTGTTCAATCGCCAATAGCGAATCAGACGTTTTCATTTTTAAAATGCCTTTTTTGCTTAAAACTTATTTGACGGAGATGCATACATTCAGGGTAGCGCTCAAACACACACACACACACACACACACACACACACACACACACACACACACACACACACACACACACACACACACATCACACCGAAATCATTCTAAGGCGTTACAGTTAAAGTCAGTGCACTCCCACTGGTTAAACATCTCATTGAGCTGGTAAAATCAGGGAAAGCTACTTCACAGACCGAAATCGCCGAGCTTTTCTTCTTTAAAAAAAAAAAAAAAAAATTCCCCCCCCCGTCTCCAAACCCCACACCCCCAACTCAAAGCTTACACAAGAAAAACCCTCCCCGTCCATCCTGATCCGAACGCAAATACAGTATGACGGAGCAACAAACAAACAAACCAATGAATAAAAAAAACAAAACATATGTACTCAATGATGTTTTTTTGTTTGTTTCGTTCCTTTTTTAAACCGTCTTTGCCGCACAGCGATACTGTGACGCGCGTTAGTGTACACCACCGGGAGCAAATGACGTCCGTGTTAGAAAAAAAGTGCAGTTAGCTCTTCTTCTTCCCTCCTTTTTGCGCTTGCCCTCTTTCAGTGGGCGAGGCGGTGCGTATGTGCGCTACACTGCGCCTCCTGTGCTGCTCCTCTTCTCGCGTCTCAGTAAATACGGGTTTCTATCCACTAAGAGGAGCCGGGGTTCGGGTTTTCTCCCATGTCAAAACTGCATCTCCGACCCCGTCCGCCTTCCCCACCCCTCCACCCCACCCCGGGTCCGGGTTCCTCATTCGTTCTGTCTGTAGTACCACCTTGAAAATACATTGAACTCTGTTGTCTTAGAAACGGAAAAAACGAGCGGCCGTGACGCGACACGTGACGCGACACGTGATAGCCTTAAATAGTACATATTCCTATGTTCATATGTCGATAGCAACATACTTAACGCTTATGAGCAATAATTCTCTCGTTGCTGACGGAAAAAAAACTCGCTCTCATTGTCCTGTGCATATACACCAGTTTTTAGGAAAAATAGAGCAAAAATGGATGTTGGAGGATTTTTTTGAAAGGAGAGTCTTTGTTTTCTCATACCTTCATCCTTGTTTTGCTGTTCCTGCATATTCTGTCTTTTTTATTTATTCGTTTTAATTGTGTCACTTGCAGTGAGGGCGTCACTTCCTGCTCACGAAGTCGCTCAGCCCGAGCGTGCGTCTGCGCAGGCGGCGCCCGGAGCCCTCCTCGAGGAGATAAGTGACGTCTATAACTGCAGACAAAAAGGCAGCGTTAGTCTACTGAACACTCTTCTGCACTGTATGAGCAGGTTTGCCTGCTCGTGCTTCTCTCGTGCGTTCGTTCCTCACCGTTTTTGCTCGGGTTCCGGTGCAGGAGGTCGAGCAGGATCTTGTTGAGGCGATCCCTCTGCGCTTCCCTCCGTCCCAAAACGGACAGATGCAGCGGCGAAGAGGGGATCGGGGACGCCTCGGCTACTGCTTTCTCCATCGAGCTTTCCTCCGCTTCCCTCCTCTCCTCTTCCTCGCCTAACTCTTCGTCCTCCTCCTCGTCTTCATCCTCGCCGGGCCTTCTCTGCTCCTGCGACGGTGCTAGTACCGAGAGCGCGGTGGTGATGGACTCCTCGTGGTTGCAGACCGGGTGGCTTCCTGCTCCTCTTCCTTCTGCATCTCGTGAGAAGGACGGCTGGTCTAATGATCCGCCGGGGGAGGGGTCTTCGTCGCAAGGTCCGACCCCTTTGGAGCGTTCGCTCTTCCAGGCTGAACGCCCGCCGTTTCTCTTGTAGTTGTCGGGGACGTGGTGAGGCTGAGAGGGGGGGGAGAAATCGAGAAAAACAGAGCAAGATGATGGGGAGAAAGAGAGAAAAACAAGTAAAAAAAAAATACTAATTTATACACAACATAAAATGTATAGAAAATAATTCTACCTACTACTTTCTAATTACTAACAGACAACGAAAAGTAATGTGATAGAAAAATATGCATTTTTTTGTCTTGTTCTAAATTACTGAGAAGTAGTTAAGAGTCATGTTGTTGGTGAAGGGAACAGAGGTGATGAGGAGGTGATGAATAGGTATGGCTTTAAGGAGAGGAATGTGGAAGGGCAGATGGTGGTAGATTTTGCTAAAAGATTGGACATGGCAGTGGTGAACACTTATTTTAAGAAGAAGGATGATCATAGGGTGATATATAAGAGTGGAGGAAGGTGCACACAGGTGGATTTTGTTCTATGTAGGAGATTGGAGACTGTAAGGTGTTGGCAGGAGACAGTGTAGCTAGACAGCATCGGATGAGGATCTGTAGGATGCTTTTGGAGGTGAAGAAGAAGTGGAGGAAAGCGAGAACTGAAAGAAGAATAAGACGGTGGAAGCTGAAGAAGGAAGACCGTAGTGTGAGATTCAGAGAAGAGGTCAGATGGGCTCGGTGGTGGTGAGGAGGTGCTGGATGATTGGGCAACTACTGCAGAAGTGATGAGAGACAGCTAGAAAGGTACTTGGTGAGACATCTGGAAATAGAAAGGAAGACAAAGACCCGGTGGTGGAATGAGGAAGTGCAGGAGAGCATAAGGAGAAAGTGGTTTGCAAAACAGAATTGGGATCGACAGAGTAATGAGAAAAGTAGGCAGGAGTACAAGGAGATGCGGCACCTGGTAAAGCCGAGGAAAAGGCATATGAGGAGCTGTATGAGAGATTGGACATTAAGGAAAGAGAAAAGGATTTGTATTGATTGGCCAGACAGAGGGACTGAGCTGGGAAGGATGTTCTGCAAGTTAGAGCAATAAAGTATGGAGATGGAAATGTGTTGACTGGTGAGGAGAGTGTGTTGAGAAGATGGAGGGAGATGCATCCTAAGCATCTCCATGCTTAGGAGAGATGGCAGTGGAGTTTTTAGCAAGATTCTGGAAGGTGAGAGGATGCCTGAGGAATGGAGGAGGAGTGTGCTGGTACCAATCTTTAAGCATAAGGGAAATGTGCAGACCTGCAGAAACTACTGGGGGAATTAAGTTGATCAGTCACACCATGAAGTTATGGGAAAGAGTAGTGGAAGCCAGGTTGAGAGAAGAGGTGACCATCTGTGAGCAACAGTATGGTTTCATGCTGAGGAAGAGCACCACAGACACATTCTTTGCTTTGAGAATGTTGATGAAGTATAGAGAAGGTCAGAAGGTATTGCGTTGTGTGTTTGTGGATTTAGAGAAAGCGTACGACGGGGTGCAGAGGAGTTGTGGTATTGTATGAGGAAGTCAGGTGTGTCAGAGAAGTATGTGAGGGTGGTACAGGAAATGCATGAGGGCAGTGTGACAGCAAGGTGTAAGTGGGACTGTATCAAGGATCGGCTCTGAGCCCTTTCTTGTTTGCAGTGGTGATGGACAGGTTGACGGACGAGGTCAGACAGGAGTCTCCGTTTAGTATGATGTTTGCGAATGACATTGTTATTGTGGTGAGAATAGGAGCAGGTTGAGAAGAGCCTGGAGAGGTGGAGGTACACGCTGGAGAGAAGGGGAATGAAAGTCAGTAGGAGTAAGACAGAGTACATGTGTGTGAATGAGAGAGAGGACAGTGGAGGAGGAGTTCAGGTACCTGGGGTCAACAGTGAAAAGTAATAAAGAGTGTGTTAGAGAAGTGAAGAAAAGAGAGCAGGCAGGGTGGACTGGGTGGAGAAGAGTGATAGTAGGAGTAATTTGTGATAGAAGAGTATCTGTGAGAAAAGTGAAAGGGAAAGTTTAGAGTACTGTGGTGAGACCTGTGATGTATGTTTTAGAGACAGTGGCATTGAGTAAAAGACAGGAGGTGGAGTTGAAGGTAGCAGAGCTGAAGATGTTGAGGTTTTCATTGGGAGTGATGAAGATGGACAGGATTAGAAATGAGTTTATTAGAGGGACAGTGCATGTAGGACGTTTCGGAGACAAGGTGAGGGAGGTGAGATTGAGATGGTTTGGACATTTGCAGAGGAGGACCATGGGGTATATCGGGAGGAGAATGCTGAGGATGGAGCCACCAGGAAGGAGGAAAAGAGGAAGACCAAGGAGGAGGTTTATGGATGTGGTGAGGGATGACATGCAGATAGTTGGTTTAAAAGAGGCAGATGTAGATGACAGAGGGGTATGGAGACGGATGATCCACTGTTTGCGCCCCCTAACGGGAGCAGCCGAAAGAAGAACAAGCTAAGAGTCATGTTGATTTTGTTGATTTCACCACGTCATTTGCTTTAGGTGTTTGAACCAAGATCTGTGTGATGTTCTCAAGTAGGCTCATAATCCTATGTGACATTTTCCCTCATCTTCCCTGTGTAATCTCGGTGTGAATCACAAGTCGCCCACCACTGAACTTGACAAACTGTCTAATTTGTTATGAAGCCTAAGTGCTGCCACTGAATAATCAAATGCATTCTCATGCCCAAAAAGCTCAAACTCACTGTAGTTGAAACAGGAAAAAAATCCTATAAAATGTACAAGTATTAAAAAAAAAACCCCAGAAAATTAAACAATCCGGATCAGGGTTGATAATGTAAAAAGGGTAAATTACTCGTAGTCAATGTCTAATAGCCTGTAACACTGTAACAGTGTAGAGTACAGTAAGGTTTTTACTCGTTTTAAACTTTTTTTTCCCCCCAGTTTACAAACTGGAACTAAATATTTGCCTAAATTTCATGCTCCTAAGTAAACATACCATAACAGCTGGGATAATAGCAGAATTCATAAAAAGGCTAAGCAGATTGCTAAATATTTTCCCGAAAAACAGATACCAGATTCTCATTAAATTAAGTGCACATCTCACATTTTAGCAACCAGTTAGTAGTAAATCATGTAGAGAGACAATACTATAGAAATGAAACATGGGTTTATTTTAGAGTAGTTAATGTGCAGCTTGTACAGCGGTACAGATTTACCGTCTCCTGAAAATTACTCAACATACAGCCATTATTGTCTAAATAACTGCCAACAAAAGTGAGTACACCCTAAGTGATTATAGTGGTCCTCCGGGAATTTTAAATGCAGCCCCTTTAGTACCTTAGTAAATTCATCCAGACATTGTCACTTTAATACATCAATGTATTTAAAATTATTTTTATGAAATTTGTTAGTGAAAACAGTTTACAATGTTATTCCTACCTTTTCTGAATATGACATTTTAATATAATCTGCAACTTGCTGTTAGTTATGTTCCAAATGAGAACCCGTGAATTTTCCAAGCCACGAGTTCCCAGCAGTGAATTATCTGGGGTTGACTGTACGTCTGTACGTTGTGTTACCATGCATAGCCACATGTCCTATTTATCATGATCATGTTGATTTTTTTTTTTTTGCTTGTCAGTTTGCTGAAGACGACCTGTACAAGTACATGAATTACTGAAACCATGTGCTGTGGTCTGATGAGACTAAGATAAACTTGTTTGGCTCAGATGGTGTCCAGCATGTGTGGCGACACCCTGGTGAGGAGAACCAAAAAAAACTGTGTCTTGCCTACAGTCAAGCATGGTGGTGGTAGCATCATGGTCTGGGGCTGCATGAGTGCTGCTGGCACTGGGGAGCTGCGGTTCATTGAGGGAAGCATGGATTCCAACATGTACTGATATATAGAAGCAGAACATGATGCCCATTCTTTAGAAACTGGGCTGAACGGCAGTTTTCCAACATAATAATGACCCAAAACACACCACCAAGATGATGGAGTGGCTAGTCAGTGTCTCCAGACCTGAACCTAATTGAGCACCTGTAGAGCACCTTCAAGCGGAAGGTGAAGAAGCGCCATGTGTCTAACATCCAGCAGCTCTGTGATGTCGTTATGGAGGAGTGAAAGAGGATCCCAGCAACAACCTGTGCAGCTCTGGTGAAATGCATGGCTCAGAGGATTAAGGCAGTGCTGTATAACAACGATGCTCACACAAAATATTGAAAATTTGACATGTTGACTTGAGGTGTACTCACTTTTGTTGCCTGCTATTTAGATAATAATGGCTGTACATTGAGGTATTTTCAGAGGACAGTAAATCTGTACTGCTATACAGGCTGTCAGCTGGGATAGAAATGCTCTATCGCCAAGGGTTTAGTGTTTCTAGCACGAATGGAGAGAATGGAAACCTACACATAATTGTACAACTAAAAAGACAATTCAGAGTAAAATCCGAGTGTTGCAATGATAATCATCTACAATCCACCAACATTCGGACAGCATAAGATTAAATGCGGATAATAAACACCAAACTCGCACCGTAGCTACAAATACAGTAACATTGTTAGTAAAGGTAAATCGATTGACTGGTTTCCCCGATTAGTCTGCATCAATAGTTGATTACCGGAACCATCAGCTGTGCGCAAAATAAATAAATAAATAAATGAATAAAAAATAAATAAATACTGATAGATTTGCTGACTTCCAGTATGCTGTTATTACGTGAGAGGCCTCTAGTGGCGGATTGCTACCACCACATGCCACTTGTTTTTACACGTGAGACTGCGCTCTGCACGGAGAGCGCTGTATTATATTCATCATTTACAATTTATTCATTATATAATTCTGTTTATTAATATATATTTTCATATTTATTCCATGTAGCATTTTTTTATGATTCAGTACTGATTTTATTGTTAAATGTTTGTAATAAAGTTCTGTACTATTTTAAATGGATTGGTTTTTTATCGGTTAAATCCACTATGGTCGACCTCTAGATGTTGGAAAGCGCGACTCTAAAAGAAGAGCGGTTTGTTAAATCATAGCAAAAGAGACAACGTCTATGTGTCAAAGCACAAGACAAACACCGGAAAAGGCAAAAGAAATCTGTGTGTGTGTAGTGTGAATCTCATTAACTTAAACCCACTGTTCTTTAAGTTTATTCACTATTATGAGAAATTGAAATTATTTCATAATTTCATATTTTCATAATCTCAAGGAAGAGTGCAATTTCATAAGGGTGTGCAGACTTTTTATATCCACTGTATTCAAATGAGTATGCTGCAAATAAACACAAATATATTGTAAACACTACACAGGACAAGACTGACACACAAACTTACTGAAAAGTCCCTTTTGGGTGTGAGCCGCTTGGGGAAATGGTTAAAGGCGTAGGACTTGGTGCACACCGGGTAGCGGTTGCGGTGGATTTTGTAAAAAAGATGAGCCGATTTGTCCAACCGGTAGTCGCAGATGTACACGTCCTGCTCCTTCACGCCTTTCGGCCGACCTGCCAGTGAGGAGGAGGAGGAAAGAGAGTGTTTGAGTGTGTGAAGGTCAGCGTGTGATGTCCTGAGGTGTGTTTCAGCGCAGGGAAGCATGCCTCACCCTTGCAGTAAGTGTAAAGATCCAGGACGCAGCACGTCCCCACCACTGCTTCTAGAGGGATGATCTCGTACAGAGGCACCCGGAACAGCTCGTTGTGGTAAAAGCGGCGCGAAGGCGAGTGGTGGGTCTCGTGAGGTCGGAAATAATGATGCCCGAAAGCAAACCGCTCGCCCCTGCCGGAAAAAGAGGAGGTTACGGTATCGGTACGTGTCAGGACGCCATGCATGGACACTTGCACAGGGTCAAGTATTTTTACGTAATGTGAGCATGTCCTCTAGGAGGCACTGTTGCATATAACGTGTCAGAAATGTACTGAATTGTTTGCTAAAGTCACATAGGAAAACTGCCTGTGTGGCACGATTACCCACGATCCCTGCATGGCAGCACCCTACCTACACAAAAGTAATAAAGTGGAAATAAAAAAGTGAATCCACTACACCAGGGGGTCCCCAAACTATGGCCCCCACATTTGGAACGGCCCTCTGAACAAGGGAAATTTAATTTGAAATATGTTTTACTTATATAATATCTGTATTTAATAATAAAAGTTGGCTTCATACCAATAGTCTTTTAGGCTTTCATGTCCTTTGTTATTATGAAAGATAGCGGCCTCTAGAGGCGAATCACTGACGCTGTTTGTTTTTACATGAGAAACTAGTGCTGCACGGAGAGCGCTATATTTAAAATTTTCTAAATTATTGATTATATAATGATATTTATTATTTAACATATTCAATTAGCACATTTTCATGATTGAGTACTGTTTTTTCTTTTTTAATAAAGTTCAGGACTATTTTACGTGGAGTTTTATGTGTTTTTTTATTTATTCAGTATTATCGGTTATCAAAAAGTACGATCCAATCTAGCTATTGCCTAGTTATTTGGTAGATTCACCCACCAACCATATACATATGCATAAGTAAATGTTCTGATTTCAATAGAAATGATTATTAAATAATAGTAATAATAGACTCATTTAAACAAAAATAAACTCATCTAGCATTAGAAGACATAATAAATCCATTTAAAACCATAATAACATCTCCACAATAATACTTGTAGTCACTCCGGCCCATGTAACCTTCTGTTACAGACCCCAAAAAAAGTTTGGGGACCCAATAATATTATTCATCCAATTTGTGGCTGTAAATGTAAATTAGTCAGGACATGCCTAAAAAAAATTGCTTACGTTTCATTTTTCCAAAGTTTCTCAATGCGGAAGATGTCCAATTTGTCTCGGTTGACGTGAGACAAGAGGCGATACGATTGGCGCAGTGGCTGGCCTTCTTGTGTGCGCCTGCTGTCCCTCATCAGGTACACACAGTCACCTAAAAACACACATACACAAATAACGTGTAAAAAAACCCACAATATATAAGTTATACCTTAACTGGTTATATATGACAGAATTCCCATCTCTTGGCACACACAAGCACACCTACCCTGGTGAAGCAGCAGCTCGTCCCGGAGAAGGCAGATATAATAGATGGAACCTGACTGCGCGTAACTGGGCTGAGGCACCATCGGAACTTCCTGTTAAAAAAATGCAGAACAAAGCAAAAAAGCAGGGAGTCAAAGACCGTGAACGTTTTTGCCTGTTTAAAAGAACGAGGACGTTACAAAGGGGACGTACTCTGTCCACTGGACGAGGGTCACACTGCTCGCAAAGATAATGTTCCACCTCGGCTTCCAAACGCATGCAGTCACAGTGCTGCCAGACCTAAGGAAAAAAAAAAAAAAAAAAAACGTGGGAGAAAGAAGGTGAAGAAGCAGGATTTAGGTCTCTAAGCAACCTTAAGTCTAGAATAGTGAAGAAATTAACTTTGTGACTATGTCTGACTCTACAAAATCCACTGATAGAAGCTAAATAATCATCAATGAACATCACACTGCCCCTGCTGTTCTATACAATATTGGAGAAAAAAAAAAAAAAGGCAGCCGCCCTCATTAAGTCCCAGGTACTTATTCCCATCGCTTTGCCCTGGATGAACAATAGCTTTCGGTATGTACCATGCATTTCTCGCACTGGATCATCAGGCCCTCGTCCTTGTACATGCCACAGATGCAGCGGATGATGTCGTCGTCTTTGTTGGCGTGGTTTGCGTGCTCGCGGTCCATGGAATCGGAGCTGTCCGCCTCGCTAGCCGTCTCGCCGACGATCTCGTCGATCTGCACCGCCGCCTCGTGCCGCGCGCCGTAGTACGCCTTGCGCAGCCGGCACACGTCCCGGCCCACCTCAGACTTACGGCCGTAGTATTTCTATATACAAGGCAGAGCAGAAGTTTTCACAATGGTGCCATTTGTTACAAAAACAATCCAACTGAAATGGGACGGCTCAGGCATTTTTTGTCCTGTGTGCGTCTCTTTAGAGGAGATGCAAAAACACAATGCTGTAAACGCTGATTTAAACAGTGCCCTAGTATTAATGTGGTAGTAAAAAATAAAAGCATCCTTGAAAAAGAAGAAAAAAAAGGATAAGAGAAAGTTAGAAACATTGGATCTGGGCACAGATTCAGTGTTGGACTTGGGCCATTAAACTCCACGACACTCTGCTTTTTTTCTATTAAAAGCCAACTTAACTGGCAATTCCAATCTTTTTTTTACCGTATATGATATTACACCTCGGACATGCAAGATGATTTTTTTTTTGCGAGAAGTGTTATATATCCAGGCTGTATGAGAAGGTGCTGTTGGACTGACCTCAGCGTTGCGGAAGACCTTGAGCATGTCTGTGTCAAAGGCCTCCACTGTTTTGTAATGTCCGGTGAGGATCTGCTTTTCGATAGTACTGAGGTCCAGAGGATCTGACACCTTCTCATAGTACTGCATGTTCCTGTGTACACACACATATATAAGCAATGAGCCACCAATACAACCACAAGCACTAATTAATCCAAATTAGAACTGGAAAATTTTTTATTAATTTTTTTACTGGAGGAGCAGTGCATCTATCAGGTGGTGAGTTCTTATACCACACACATTTTATATATTTTTTTTTACATGAATAATTACAAAATCGCTGGAAAATACGTTAACTTACAAATACGTGTTCTTACCTCTTTTTAGAAGGTAAGTTAAGCAAAGGAGCTGCAAGAGTCTGGCCCGAGGAATCTATGGAGAGTGAGACACAGTATAATACATTTAATACGATCATTTAATAAAATAATGTCCTGCAACTGTTCCGTTTATATATATATATATATATATATATATATATATATATATATATATATATACACACACACACACACACACACACACACACACACACACACACACACACACACAATCAGGCATAACATTGGCAAGTGATTATCTCTTCATCATGGCACCTGTTAGTGGGTGGGATTTATTAGGCAGCTAGTGAACATTTTGTCCCCAAAGTTGGTGTGTTAGAAGCAGGAAAAATAGGCAAAAGTAAGGATTTGAGCAAAGCAAAATTGTGATGTCTAGACAGCTAGGTCAGGGCATCTCCAAAACTGCAGCTCCTGTGGAGTATTTCCCAGTCTGCAGCGGTCAGAATCTATCAAAAGTGCTCCGAAGAAGCACGTGGGGAGCGAAGGCTGATCCATGTGGTCTGATCGGACAGACGAGGTCCTGTAGCTCAAACTGCTGCAGAAGTTAATGCTGTTACAGCTCGACAGGTCAGGACTGTTTTGGCAGCAAAAAGGGGGATCAAGGTGCTGCTCAGCCAGATGCCATAAACTCACATCTAAGCTGAACAAACATAACTAGCACAAGCGTTAAAAAGGCAACCCCTCGGTAAAAACGTGGCACAGCTAGCTAACATAAGCTAACATTTTTTGCTGATTTTAGATAATATACTGCAGCCATATGTAAACACAACCGTCCTGGATGTGTGTGGAGACGGGGTTTATCAAATCTTTGTGCACATTTATTAGCATATATACTTTTTTAAGTACAATTTTATGTGTGCGCACATGTGTGTGTGTGTGTGTGTGTGTGTACACATATTTATATGCGGAGACAGCATGTGTCCCTGATCCAAAGGCAGACTCCTTATTAACACTAAGATAACACATTAGCTGGAGGTGTTGAGAGAGTGTGATGTAAAAAAGCAGGAATTTGTCTTTTAACTCTTACTGTGTGTGTGTGTGTGTGTGTGTGTGTGTGTGTGTGCGTGCGCTCATGCGGAACTGACCCTTGTAGCTGGTGATCATGTCACAAATCTCTTTGAAGATGTGTGCGAGACGAGCTGTGCGAGTGACTTCTGTGTTTTCCTCAGCCGCAGCCAGTCTACGTGTGCGTACCGAACGGGAGGTCTGCAGTGCTGAGAACTGCGTTAGGAACACGTCTGCACAACACAAAACACACACACACATAAACTTAAAGCCATAGAACATCACCACAAAGGACACTTTCTGGTATCTTGTTTTAAAGATGTATAATCACACTCTTGATATCACCCAAATGAGGATGGGTTTCCCTTTTGGGTCTGGTTCCTCTCAAGGTTCCTCCCTCGTAATATTTAAGGGAGTTTTTCGTTGCCACACTCGCCCCAGGCTTCATCATCACGGATAAATACACATCATTTACTTAAATTGAGGCAATGTCCCTCGTGAAAAGCGGTATAGAAATAAACTCGACTTGACTTGAACATGATCACCTCTGTAAAAAAAATGGCTGTAGCGCACACACACATTCACACACACCTGATTTGATGTTGCCATCATCACGAATGACCCCTCCCCACCGGGCATACTGTGACAGGCTGCTCTCCTTATCCCGCTCCCTCTCTCCCTCTCTCTTGGACAACTCCCGCTTGTCCCTCATCTTCTCCCAGTTGCGCACCAGGAACACTCGGTGCTTCAGGACAAAGTTCCTGCAATCAGCAAGAGCTCTTTTAGTATGCCGGGAAATGTATTTAAACGCAGAGTTACAATTGGTCAAGATTGAAAAGACGTTGGATTCGACCTCTCTCTGTTCGACATCGGCTTCATCAGGAGGTGCTGGAAAAACTTGCTGCTGTCGCTGGACTCCTCCTCCTGGAGAAAAGTGTTTGTTATTTTCTAAGCAAAAATTTTAAATTGCGTTGATTCAGGAATTTCCGTCGCCTCTCGCCCTCCTACCCGTTTTTTGAGATGGTGCTTCGATTTGCGCTTCTCTTTCAGCCTCCCGAGCCTCCTCGCCCCGCCTCCTGAGCCTCCCGCTTTGCCAGGCAGCCCGTTGATTCGCTGACTCTTTCCGCCAATGATGCCACGGCAACCTTCTGAGCCACACTTACACGCTTGCTGAGCAGGAATACGAATAATGATAATTATTATTGAATTAAAAGGCGATAAAGGAACAAAAAGAACAAGTTTGGGATTATAAAGAGATTTCGGCATGAAGTGTGGAATCTCATAAAATTACCTCCGTTCTAAATATTATTCCTGTGACTCTGATATTTCATTAATATTAAAGTGTTCAGTTATTCTACAAAGCAAACTGCATATTTTATGAAACGTTGTTGTGAACAAACAGGCGCCACATAAAAAGATAATTTTCCTACGTAATACATTTCTTGCTTGCGATGTGAGTGTTCAAGTGTTTAACAAGCAGCCAGACTATTCTAGTAAAAAATCTTCCCGTCGATAATTTATCAGACACTTCCAATAAAATGTGAACTTGTATACTTTTTTAAACAAAGCTTGTTCTCTCTGATCTGTATTATAAATGCCATATCTCTATAAATCTGATCGCACAGTTCGGATGTAATTTCTGTTAAGACGCAATAAAGTGCAGAAGCAGAGAGTTTTGCCTCCCCTCGAATTGCGCAATCTAGAGGTCGTCTGATTCATTGTTTTTTGCTGATTAACTATAGGCAAAAATCAATACTGATAGTTTTTCCGGGTTGCATTATACAGTAAGAGAGCGGCCTCTACAGGTAAATCATCGACGCAACGTGCTGGTTATTTGAAGTGTCCTTTTGTTTATTCATTTTGGATGTAACTGTTTTTATTTGTGTTTTTTTTTTTTTCCCAGTTTGAAAGCATGTCTTGTATTTTCCTCTATATTTATTTGCTATGAACTGACCAAGGTGGTTCAGGTTGAATTAATCACTTGTGGTACGTCTGATCAAAACGCAACGAAGATGCTCTTTGCTTCACTGAGGATTTATTTCTAGCAAAGTACAAATTAACAATATAAATAGTTAGAAAGACATCAAACCATATTTTACCTTTCAATACCGTATGTATAAGTTATTAATACTTCGGTCAAGCCAGGAATAGCAAATATTTGTTAGCGTACTCGAACAATGCTGTCAAAGAGCACAAAGAAATTTATAAACGCTTGATATAAAGAGAGGGAAGTACCGTATTAACAATTATAAGGATGCCACCGGTTGGTTGGCCCATATTATATATTTATATTTATTTCATTAGCACATTTTTAAGATTCAGTCCTGGTTTTTTTTTTGTGTAATAAAGTTTAGTACTATTTTCCATAGAAAGTAATGTTTATTTGTTTTTTTTATATCCAGTATCCATTTTAAAAACTCGGCTGATTAATTGGTTAGCGGAAAATCTCATCCGATCTAGCTATCGCTATCGGTAAAATCCACGATGGGTCAAATTCTAGCGCAATCCCATTCAATCTGACCTTAGCAGGGGATTAGTGCATGCCGGTGACTGTATGAATTTCACCAATATATAGTTTGTAGACATCTTATTTGCATGCCATCACCTTCTATAGTCTTATTTCACATATCTGTGTTAAGATGCTGTGTTGGAGCGCGCTGGACACGTAACGCGAAAGACGATGTGGAGCGAAAAATGAAGGAACGGGGAGAAAACAGCGAGCGGCGAGGAGAAGATTCGGACCAAAGAAAACGCCAGAAAGTTTCCAAAGATTGGGATCATTCAAACTAAAACAAAGAAAACGCCCTACAGCGCATTTTTAAAAGTCATTTGAAATTGAGTTTCATATTTTTATTCATATACAGTTCGTCTAAACCGGAAATGAGGTTGCGTCTCAATAAATGTGACTCTATAGGTTATATTTAATGCTATTTTTGAAGTCGGAGTGGAAGATCTTGAGTGGCCTGCTATGGAGCTCTGACCTCAATCCTATTGGATGAATTGGAACCCTGACTGCACCCCAGGCCTCCACCTCATCAGTACCGGATTTTTCTAACACAATTATAGCTAAATCGCTTTAAGCAACATTCGAAAAAATCTAGTGGAACATCTTCCCAAAATAGTGGAGGTTTTTATAACAGTAAATGGGAAATGTGGAAGTGGATATCTAAAAGGTGCATATGAATCATATGATTTGGTGTCCACAAACTTTTGTTCATGGAGAGTATCTTTATGGCATTTAAGAAATAAGTGGCTGCTTGTATACACACCTGCTCTTCAGTGTTAAAGGAGTGAAAATTGTAGTCGTATGTGAGCTCGCTCCCACTGTCCATGTCTTTCAGGGCAAACAGGCCGATCCTGTACACTCCATTGACAGACCTGGACATAATCGGGGAAAAAAGGTACATTGTTTAATATTCTGTTTGTAACATCTGACTGCAAGCAAGACAAAAATACCGAAAAACTTAAAAACAAAAAATAATAATGAACTTTAAAAAGGGTAAAAAAAAATTTTTTAAATAATAAATAAATAAAAATCACTACAATATCCACAGTAAATAAATGCATTCTGACAGATGATTATTTTATTAGTCCTATTTTTGCTCCATATAAAAGGCATAATTATAATAGAATTATAATATACAGTGGCTGCAATATTTGGAAACACTCAGTCTTTTAAGTTTTTTTTTTTTTTTTTAAGACAAGTGAATATTCCTTTTGTTTATATGCAACAAACTACCGTTTGTAACGCGTTGAGTCTGGGTCATGGGAGAGCTCACTGAAACTCCAGTTGCAACAGAAATCATATAAGCACAGACAGGTTTCCAAAAATCTTGCTTTTTTTTATTTTTCTTGGCAACAGCGTTACAGGTTAGTCAAAGAAATTTAGAAATGAGCATCAGAAAATAATAAGGACATATTCCTCGGTCTTGCACACATGCAGTAATACCGGAAAAAATGCGGCGACAGGCTATTCCCAAAATACCGCTCTGCTCTTAAAGGAGCCACAACATATTTCACCCGTTGCACTGCGTTACATACACTGTCTTTCGTTAAAGCCTGTGTAAAGTTCATTAGTTTCAATGTAGACGGCTTATAGACAGGTGCGGCTTATTTATGTTCAAAATAAAAATCTTTGTAAAATTCAGTGGGTGCGGCTTATATATGGGTGCACTTAATAGTCTGGAAATTACGGTAGATAATGCAACGGTATGGAGATTTACTTTGACCAAACAAATGTAGAAACGAAATGGTAGCCATGTCGGCTCGGTTTTCCTTTCACCCGAAACAAGTCTCCAACCGTCCCTGCTCCAAAACAACCCAGAACCGTTAATCTTCCACCTTCATGCTTGAGTGTGGGGGTGAGGCAGTCTGATCACATCTACAAATGTCAAGTATAAACTCATCTATCCACAGTGACCAGGATGTGACTCAGAAACCATAAAAACAAAAACAAACAAATAGAATACATTTAAGCGTTGTAAATCAATTTTACGATAAGATGGCAAAGAAGTACTTTTGATTCGATTTCTAAAAGGCATACTATCCTTTATGCTTCTCTCAACTCGCAACCTGATTGGTCACTTAGGGTCGGTCGGTTGAACTGCCTGCTTAGGGCGTGTCTTCTCCAACACCTTCCTTCCGTGTTTACCGACTGACACCAAATCAACAAGTCTGCGTTCAATGAAAAGCGTAAAGCTTTTTTTAACTGTAAAATTAAGGTCAGCTTTAGATCAGTTCATATATACGCTCAATACTTTGTTAAAATGAGCACTTTTCCAAGTTTGCTTTGTCTTTTAACCCTAAAAAAAAAAATCCTCTTAAACGAGGATTATAGGCTGATTTATCTTAAGTTTGTAAGTGTAGCTTTATTCATCGCTAGAGACTTCAAAGCACCTTTGTACGTCGCTCTGGAGAAGGGCGTCTGCTAAATGCCGTAAAATGTAAAACTATATACACAATACAAATGACTGTTTCCACGGAAGCACGCACATTCAAAAGAGTTTACGTGACACTCGTTCTGTCCTGCAACCGCATCCCATAGGACATACATTTTTTTAAAAATTTTTAAACTAATCCAAGCCCAAGCTCTACTACATCGAAGCCCCTGCAAGAGACAATGGTGTGAAGTCATGTTCGCATTTTGCTTTTAGGTACGTGAGAAAGCATGTGCGAGTGAAGGAATGCGCATTTGTGGGTATCGGTGTCTGGTGGGCAGCACAGCTGTGTCCTCCACCCTCTCTTGCTAAACAAACGTTCTCCAGTGACAAGACGGATGACCCACCAGCCGCTAGTCTGGAAGCACTTGTTCAATGGTGTGTGTGTGTGTTGGTATATCATTTAGTACTGCGAGACTGCGCTATGTAACCCGAGACGACCGGGTTTTCAAGTACACATTCAAGTTTTATGGATCGCATCGGTCCTCGATGCTGCTCTGAACGTGCGTGATGTCATGCCCGAACCGTTCGCCGCTATCGGATCGGACTTCCCCGTATGTACATGTTTAAATGGAAAATCATTAGTAGTTTCTTACCATTTCTGCATCTCACAGTTGGGCTCGCAGCTGTGGTTGATGAAGCGCGCCTCGTTGCCCATGCGGTAGCTGTCGATCACCATACCGCTGTCCAGATTTAAACAGTACTGACCGCTGTGAGAGAAGTACTGCTCCATCATTCGACTCCTACAAACACAGTTCATAAAGATTAAAACTATTTGCTGTGTTGGAATGTGTACAAATGAAAGGGGCAAACGTCTAGAAAGAAAATAAAAATAAATATCTTAAAGTGCAACTCAATTCTAAATAAATCTAAGATATATCGTTAGTTGTGATCCTGTCCCCTTTTCTTTCCGGACCTTCCTGATTCGTCCCGACATCTTAATTATGGAAGTTCTCCTTGACTCGAAACCACTCACTGTGACGAAAGATGGCGCCACACAAGCAGCCTAAGGATACATTAGGCTACTAAACAGGGTTAAACTTAAGAGCTATGAAAAAGGATTTGGACTGTAATCGATATGAACACTACAGTGCTTTGGGTCTACAGTTGCCATGAACAATTTGAATTTGGAAGTGTCCATCAGTGAACAGTTGATAACCTTAACAATGATGAAACTATGATGAATGAACATTTGGGGTCACCCAGAGGAGGATGGGTTCCCAATGGATCAAGGTTTCTAGCTCTTACCATCTCCTTCAACACCATAACCACTGTCTTGCTCATTAAGTATAAACGTATAAGGACAAATATACGATGTTAAAATGTATATTCTTATCTGGTTCTTCAAAGCTGCTTTTTCAGACAATGAATTGGAAATGACATTTATCAACTGTGTTAGAAGGCTACCAAGAAGCCACAAGAGTGAGAGGAACCAACAAGAGTAAAACGACATAATTTCATTTTGTATTTATTATTTGGCTACAGGCTAATAATTAGTATGAACAGGTAATATGTAAAAATGGAAACGTTAGTTAGTTAAAACGGTTTGCTTTGTACATCGGTTTATTAGTTTGTAATGTTTACATCATTTTATAAATGTACCAAAGTTATAATCAGTATATTCATTATATTCATCAGAATTTCATTTCAACGTTACATTGTACCTTGAGAAATGACAGTTTTGCATTGAACATGGCCTTACGTTCTCACCCATTCTATGATCATTTATTTACAATACCCTTGAGCAGTAAAGCCAGTGTGTTTGTGTGTGTGTGTGTGTGTGTGTGTGTGTGTGTCTAACCTGAACTCCTGCTCGCTGACCACCTCTCCAAGGTACTCGATGATGAACTGGCCAGCACGCAGTGGCTCTTTAATGCGGATGCCCCAGCCCTTTTCTTCTGTCCTGAAACGCTCCAGACACTGAACCCACTCGTGCCTCTGGATTCGTTGATTATCGCATTGCTCTCCGCAAGGACACGTGCTGGGGGAGCACTCCGCAAAAATCATTCTGAAAAAATAGAGACAACGTGGGGGAGAGAACGAGAAATAGACGGTGAGATGGGAGAATCATGACATGATGATCACATAATGTGATCATATATTTATAATGTACTTTTTTCATCCTATATTTAAGATTTTAAAATATTTCAGGAACAACTTTTGTTTTAGAGCTACAAACAACAATGTTTGTATACCATTTGCATCAAAGGGTGTGATGTCCAGCCACAAAGAGCTGGGCATTTTAAAGAAAAATGGAGGAAGTTCAAAGTCTAACAGTCTGCAATAACATTTTATATACAGATGTGGCAACGTGTATCAGAATGAACTGGACAGTATGGGAAAAGAAAAGGAACTGCTCATGATCACATGACATGCATGTGTACAGCTGAAAGCTTCCTTGTATATATTCATATTCGTCACTGCTGAGAAAAAGTGGCAGGATGGCCATGGACTCGTAGCACACTTCGAAACAACCCAAGACCTTTAAAAACAATAAAATGTAATAATCTGCTATGTCAGTCACCTGACATAACTATGCATTACACTTGCTGAATGTATAACTGAACACAGTGTACCCTACAAAAACAAGCAAAAAAATACAATTAAGGCCTGGCAGAGCATCACTAGGGAAGAAATCTTGTAGGTTTATGGGTTCTGAAACAAAAATATGAAAAAAAATGACACCAGAATTTTATTTGCTCAAATACTTTTAGTATTTTAAAAAGGGAGAGCCCTTTCAGATTATATTCATTATTTAATTTAAACATCAAGGTACTATAATTCGACGACGTTTTAGTGCCACCTTAAAAAGAATTATACAAAATTCTAAGATTATGAGATTAAAGTCTATGAGAATGAAGTCAAAATAAAAAAAAAACAACAAAGTGGTAATATTTTGAGAAAAATCACAGAATTGCAATTGAAGTTTAGGTCGCGACTTAACCCCCTACTTTAACTCCGCATCAGCATGGAGTTTTCATTAGTGAATGTGCAGTCTGAATATTATCAATGGTTATATGTTTTACATAGTCAAGAGACTTTTAGTATGATGATCAAAGAATTCGACCCTAAGGGGGGGTTAAACACCGGCGCAATCGAAACTTTATTCCTGTAGTGCTAAGACTTTTTTAAGGTGCCACTAAAATACGTATACATTGGACACCTGACATTGTATTTGAATATTTAAAGCCCTGATTTGGTACTTGGTTGTAAATGGTAATTGTAAATGGTTCAAAATGCTGTTACCTGTTAAGGCAGTCGTCCAAACAGCCCTTAGAACTGTTATCATGAGAGAACCTGCAGTTACAGGTAGTGGCTTCGTAGCCTGAGAGCGGCTTTACATCCACATACACATCTACAGCAAAGAATAGGAATAAGTTCAAATGATTTACAAAAGTTTCAATGTTTAGCCTTTGTGCATTTGTAAAAACTTACTAGATCTTATTTTCTTGTAGAGTGGGACATCGGGTCTCTTATACAGCTAAAAAAACAGAAATAAGTACGATACGTTCACAGGGCGATAGACGATAATGGTTAAAAGGTGATAAAACGGAATGAGCTGTGGAAAGTATATCAAAGTTGAGCCGGCAAAGTACCTGGTCATGTTTCCAAAGCCACAGGATGTCATAAGGCAACTGGAAGTCTATGCGCTTCTGTCTCAAATACTTCCCTGGAGAGGACAGGAGGTATGAAGGTGGTTAATAATAGACCGAGTCGGGGTTGTTACACTGTACCGCTCATTTAACTTCGCAGACTGCGGTTTTACACAGAAGCCAACGTTACTGAATACCTACCTAGCTGATCAATTTATAACCTCGCGAGCAAATGTGTAACTAACAATCGGCATCGACGCTGGGTGATCTTTTAATTAATCGATGCTCTGCTCAGAGGTTTTTTTGAAGATTAACATAATCCATTACTTGAAATGGTTCAATGTCAGTATCCCAGGTGAAAAAAAAAAAAAACGATCTTTTATTGGTTTTAGCTTTAACCAGAAATGTAAACATACTGGCAAACTTGCAGTAGCTTGTAGGAATGTTATGGTACACAAAATTCAGTTTTTTCGGTACCTCGGTTCTTTTTTTTTAAACGCAGGTTTATTATTATTATTATTTGTGAACATCAACAGTCTTCATTTTTAAAACAATTTTAAATAAAATGCCTGCTTTGTTAAATAATAAATCTTTTTTATTTATTTTTTTAATAATAAAATATATACAAATTAATAAAATAAATGTTTTTATTATATTGATTACATTGACTGATAAAAATGGCACAAATTACATTGATTTAATTAAAGAAAAATTTTAATTTAATAGTTTACATTTGTTAAACTCCATTTGGGTAATATAGATGTGTATAGGTGTGTGTGTGTGTGTGTGTGTGTTTTACATTTAATAATACATTTTCTAAAGATATATTTTATATACCGTAATTTCCGGACTATTAATCGCACCCAAATATAAGCCGCACCCACTGAATTTTACAAAGATTTTTATTTTGAACATAAATAAGTGTCTACACTGAAACTAATGAACTTTACACAGGCTTTATCGAAAGACAGTGACTGTTACACGGCTTGTATCTAAACAGTAGCCTACCAAGAAAGTCATTGTTCACTGTCTCCTCCTTCCTTTCACAACTATTTCTCTCTAGAGTTTATCTTTTGGCATCGTCGTGCGTTTAAAAATCACCACCGGTGAAGCTTTTCTCCTGATGCCGTGCAGCTCAGAACACAGGTCAAGGCGTTTTTTCCTGCCCAGTTGTTTTCAGCGTGACGAATGATTCGCTTTTCCTGTTGACAGTCCGAGTGAGCTGCAGGTCAAACGTCAGAGAAACATCATCCATATTTATGATGTGGTGCAGACCGATTCAGTGGGAGCACATCTGATTTAATATAAAGAGTTTCATTGGTTCACCTGAACCCGTTCGGCAATTTCATTTGTCTAATGTTTTGGTGCTCAGTTTTTTGGCATGAAGTTTGTAAAACCGAGAAAAACCCAGGAAAAATCCATAAATTAGCCGCTTCGTTGTTTAAGCCGCAAGGTTCAAAGCGTGGGGAAAAAGTAGCGGCTTATAGTCTGGAAAATACGGTACCTGTTTTACTTATTCCAGCATACTTAATGTACCATTACACCATTAGTAGCTAGCAAAATTAAGCGACACGCCAAGATCATTTGCCATCTTTTAAAGTAATTTTTAAATCACTTAAATCACAATCGCTGTTAATAAGTAGACTTACCGACATGAATGGGAGCGGGAAGCAAACCATACTCATGTTCACCTGGAATATACTCCAACTTCTCCTTCTTTAGCTGGAGCAGCTGCCCACGAGGACTGCACAGGAAAAGAGGGTAAAAACGATTTGGTGTTATTACGATTGCAAACAAAGTGAGCATCCTGGAAATGAACCCATTCGGAATGATTTTTGTGCTAGACCTACTCGTCTGTCTTGTATACATCAGAATATAGGCCAGCCTTCTGAAATTTCTTCTTGGGTGGCCTAGCAGGTTTTTTCTCTCGTGGAGTAATCACTGTTGTAGGCGGAGCTTGTACCATTGGGGGTGGACCTGTGCGTTCAGGGGAGGAGTGGCCATCAGATTTCCCTTCCACAGCACTAAAAAGTAAATACAATTACGTTAAGCTTACCCAGGAGTTTTTGCTTGTGGTGAATCGTCTGGAAACATTGTTACACAGCTGTTTTAATAAATACCCATAGTTGTACATCTAATGCATGAGCTTAGCATTACAGTAAATAAAAGGCAGACCTTTGAAAGCTTTGCATCTCCTCATGTGCAAGCCAAGCTTTCGCGGGGAGTCCCTGTGTCACCGTCTCCTCTTCTGTGGCCTCAGGCCTTGCTTCTTGCTCTTCTTCATCCTCCCTTTCATGCACCGTCTCATCCTCGTCCTCTCCATTTTCATCCCTGTCTCTATCCCAGTGCTTCCTTTTCCGTCCCTTGCGTTTTTGCCTCTGTATAACAGACTCGATGGCATCTGTAACTGTATCTTCCTCCCATTCTATGCTAAGCCTCTCCGGTTCGGGCTCCGCGATCGGCGGCGATGCCGGGGGCAACGCTGACGGCGAGGGGAGGGGATTCTTGCGGGGTCGTCCCGGTCCCCTTTTCTTAACCATGTTGTTTCCTGTGCGTGCCTGCCTCTGCAGCTTCTTGGCCCGGAGAATCTTGTTGACATGATGCAAGTTGGTTTTGGGGGGAGGCGGGGCTGAACATTGCAAAGGACGCGAGGGGGAGGAGTTCACGCAGCACGCAGACTGTAAAGAGCGCGAGGATGGACTTCCCCCTGGCTGCTCCAGGCCACAGACTGAGACACAGGAGGTAGAGTGGGAGACAGATAGAGGAGTATGGTGGTGATGTCGGTGCGGAGGAGACTCGGAAAAATCAGGGGCACTGAATTGACCGTATCGAGTCTGTATACCACAGATTCCTTTGAGAAAAGGAAGAGTTGCAGTAAGAGGACATGACAAGATCATTATATAACGTTTTTTGAATAATATTTTTTTTATCTTTTGGGGGGAGGGGACTACATTTAGTAACATTTTAGCATTTTAGCAATTTAACATTTAATAAAAACAACGGAAGATTGGGATTTAAGTGCATTTGTCTTGTCTAGCTATTTTAGTTTAAAGCAGCACTAAAAGCAGTTGGTTTAAAATGGGTTGAAATGAGTTTTTTGCTCGTAACTGGAAAATTTCTTTGCAGAGAAAAACTTGATGAGCTCTGTGATATTTGATTAACTTATATTTAGTAATAACACAGTTTTAAATAAGACACAGTTTTGCTTATTTCTCTTTGGGCACAAAAAAACGCTAAGTGAGAAAAAAGAAAAGGTAAATGTAGAACCAACAGTTAATCCTGCTAATTTGTTCGGACTCTTACTTTGGCTAGGCTTCACTTTTACCGAAGATGACCGAAATTAAAAAGCAGGAAACATTACTTAATCCTTCCACTCACTTTAGGATGTTCTTACAACCTTATCTATTAGAACGTCGTAAATTAAGTTGTGCTTTTTGTTTTATCATATTTTAAATAATGGACACAGAATAAACAAAAATAAACATCTTTTCTGTTCCATTCTCTCAATTCTTTTCAAAAATGTTCTTTAGCCAGTGTAGCTCATAGATGCAGCCAATGAACACTAGATAACATAGTACCCAGACATCTAAATTAGTAGTTTCGTTTAGCACATTCTCCTGAATGAGTACTGTTTTCTTTGGTTTTCTTTTTGTAGAAAAGTTTAGTAGTATTTTACATGGAGTGCTGTGTTTGGATTTTTTAAACGGTTGATTAAATGGTTATCGACGAGTACGATCCAACCTAGCGATGGGTATCGTTAAAAAAAAAAAATCGGTCGATCTCTCTAGTACATAAGTATATGAATCAAGTTGTTGTATACCTTACACGGGTTACACTTTGGGTTGTTTAGATGTACTAAATGCAACAATTGTACAAGGCTTGCTTTCTATGTTGATATAAACAGAAAATCTTTCTTCTGCTGCATACTCACTGCTCCACTGATTCATGGTTTCACCAAGTTGTGTTACATTTACTGCCTCATCTGTCCCCATCCTCAATGTTTCAGACAAGGCTGTGCATTTGAGCATTAATTTTCTTAATAACAAGTGAGTGCTGCTGTGCATCTTGTAATGCAGCTAATTGAATTTATGATTCAATATTTGAATGTCAGACTGAAACATAGGTCTTTAGAAAGATTTTGAGTAAGGCAAGGTAGGATAACAAATAGAAAATGAAATAAGAATCCATTTAATAGCTATTAAAAACATTTCATTCACCTGACTCTCTCCTCTCAGCTGATGTAGCGAGATCTTTCCTCAGTGATCTGTCCAAACGCGCCAGACTTGAGCCTTCTAAGCTCCCGCCTTTCCTTCCCTGATTACATCTAAGAGATGTCCGAGTGAGGGCTGAAGCAAAAAGGTTGGTGTGCTGGGATCCCGAGTCCTGTTCCTCATTTGGTGAAGTGGGATCTTCATCGTCACTGTCTGAGCAACCCATTGAGTTATGCCCGTGCCCATCAGAGAATGCCCCCTGCCCAAGGGTCTGATTATGGGAGAGTTTGGAGTAATCAGCATCGTAGCTGCTCTTCCTGAACCATGAGTCCGGAGGATGGTGCGCCCTGCTTCCTTGGCCCAAGGATAGTCTTGAAGGCACCAGACATGACATAGAAGGTTCTTTCTGCTTGTACCTTTCTGCTGATGATGATGAGGAAGAAGAAGGGGAGTTACCAGAGGTGGCAGCTGCCTGCTTGCTGGCACTGGAGTCAGCTGAGCCATCCGGACCATAGCCACAATGCTTGAGTGATTCCATGCTTCCCCCTCTTCTTGCCCGCTCCCCTCTTCCAACTCCCATGCCTTCACCTCCACTTCTCCCTACACCACCACCACCAGCACCACCGACATCTCCACCATCATCGCCCTCTACCTCTCCACAGCGATCACGATGTTTATGTCTGTGTTTATGTTTATGGTGCCAGCTAAATGACAGCTCAGAAGACATAGGAGGGTACAACACTGCTGAACGCCCTCCACTGAGATACTCTTGTCGTAAAAGCTTATGTTTTTTCTTGTGAAACTTGGAAGGGTTAAGAAGCAGGTGTGGAGGGTGATGATGATGATGCACATATGAAGGAGGAGGAGGTGGAGGGAAGGAAGGGCTATGGTGGCCATGGTGAGATGGGGTTGAATGTGGAACCTGGTGGTGAGGGTGAGGGTACAGTGCACTGGCTGGTGGATAGCCCCGATAATAGCCGAGTCCAAGAGGGGCTGAGGAGTACGGCACACCATAAGAAGGGTGATAGAACCCTCCACTGGTAAGGGGGAATCCTAGGCCAGGAACGAAAGGCACCTCTGACATCGACTCTCGAAGCTTGGGAGGCCTTCCACGCTTTTTCTTGAGATCGGGCTTACGGACATAGTGCAGGGAATCGCATGGATAGGCCGGGTGAGGAGAGTAGTACCCACTAAAGTTGATCCTGAAAATTGTGGGTAGAAGGTCTCTATGCAGGTAATGATGAGGTGTGGGGTTTGTGCCACTCACAATACTGCCTCCTCTGGTAGTACCCAAACCAGGCCCATGACCTGTGGCCGCTGTTCCTGCACCAAGACCCAGGCTACTTCCCAATCGAAGAGCAGGTGTGCGGTGTGAAATTCGTATTCCGCAAAGCCGCACACATATCTCATCAAGCTCAGCCAGGAAGTCAGGATCCTGTCTCCGTGAACGCAACTGCAGGTACTTCTTCTTGCGTTTGCGCTTCTGCCTTTTCAACTTATCATAGCCAGGGCATCCATGCCCACGTCGTTTGCACTTATGTTTATGCTTTTCTTTGTGGCCCACTAGCGCTGAAGCAGAAGCTAATGGGTGTGGGCGCCGTGGATCAGTTGAAGACCTCTCCCCAAGTGGAGATGGTGTAGGTGAAGGACAATCAAGTAATACAGTAGAATGTCTTCTACTGCCTCTAGAGTTATGCCCTACCCCGATACCCACAGATGACCCTATCATTCCAGGCATTAGTAGCCCATTAGTCATATTCTGGGAGACAGCTAGCCCAGCTAAGCCACTCGCACTACCAGCTTTCTCCCCACGATCTGATATACTGTTGTTGTCTGTTCCGATGCCACTGTCACTTGGAACAGTCTCCTCACTGTGCGACTCACTGACCGGAGAAGGTGTGGCTTCCTTCAGCTCACTAAGAGGAGCAGGGGACGTAGGCAATAGAGGCCTGGGAGGTGAAAGTTTACGACAATGGTAATGTTGTCGATAGTGGTGGTGGTGATGGTGGTGACCTCTGCAAGAAGGCTTCTTCTGAGAGGAGTGTGAAAATGTAGAACCACCTAAAGACCGTGGGGAGGGTGCTGAAAAAGTTGGTGGGGTGAAAGGAAATGAATGGTGGCTACAGTGTGTGCGGACTGACCCGGACTCCACAAAACTAGCATCACTGATAGGGCTTTGCCCCCCACTGGACTGGGAAAGTGAAGGGGAGGGGAAAATGTCAGAGGAGGGAATCTGGTTTTGCTGGTTTTGTGACGCTAAAGTCTGATGCGAGTGTTGAGGGGACGAGGTGGTCGGGGTCAAAAAAGGTTCAGGGGGTGGAGTAGGGGCACCAGGTGAACTATTGGCTAGTGTTTTTGGCTTGCGGCCCCTTCTTTTTCCCATGTATATTGTCCCTTTTTTGCTGACATTAATCTGAGGCCCAAGTTTGCCACCAAATGTTGCAGCAAGGGTTGAGAGCGACTGTGAAGCAGGAGTTACTGTTCCTGACATGCTTGAACTTTTAGTGACTTCCGGCTCAGGTCCTGATCTCGACCCCATAAGAATCTGGCTGAGAAACCTCTTCCGCTTTACAGTCTTCATCTTGTTGATCTTGCCTATAATCGTCTTCATTATGAGCTGCCCATTGCCCTTGTTGTGAAAGCCCTTGTCCCCTGCCACAGTATCCCCTGACTCTGGAGCAAGTGTTGGAGGCTGGGTCTCCTGTGGCAGGGTTGGAGGCAAGCGTTTTGGCCTTCCTCTCTTACGTGGCATTGGTTTAGGAAGATTCAGATCCACTTCTGGATGCAAAACGGGGGGATCCTGCTCCTCTTTGGACATGGAGTATACTTTAGGAGGTGTTACTTTGAGTGGCAAACGACCACGTGTAGGTGCATCCAGTGTTGGCATTTTGGATTTGGGTCTACCCCGTTTCTTCGGCGGAGGCAAATAAAGTTCAGAGACAACAGGGAGCACACGATTAGCATTGGGTGGCCTTCCAACGGGCCGACGAATAGGTGGGGGGGATGAAAGGTCTGTAGGCAGAGTGGTGGCTTTGGTTTGACAAGGAGGAGCATCTTCTAACATTTTTTGCGTGCGACTGACTGCCTTAGTCCACCGAGGTCTTCGACCCCGCCGCTTTTTCAGAGGTTTAGACTCCTGTTCTGCTGGTGATCCAGGGGATTCAGGGTCATGGTCATCACAAAGCGGAGAGAGGCTGCTGCTAGTACCGAACGGGGTAGAAGGAGAAGCAGCACGTTTAGTGGACTCGAGAATACTGTGTTCTCCACCAGCATGACTTTCTTGTGCAGGACTTCTTTTAGGTGGACTTAAGCTTTTCCCCCTCTCTCCTCGAGGTACAGTGAAGGGGCACTTCTCTTTAGTGTCCTGTTTCCCTGACACCGCAGGGGAAGAGGCTTTACTTATTTCTCTGAGACAAAAAATATCCTTGTCCCTTTCTTTCTCTCGGTCAACCGGGTCCTCTGTTTGTGAGGGGCTTGCAACGATCCTTGATCCAACTGAGGAAGGAATCACCTGGTGGCTAATTCCACTGCCTATTCTCTCTAAGGAAGAAGAGAAAAGAGATGGCATGGAATGGGGCCCAAGGCGAGACTGCGATTTTATTCCATTGCTATTATCATCATTGTTGCAATCATTATTGGTTGTTAAGCGATTGTTGTTATAAGACACTGCAGGAATGCTGTTGCTACTTGTCATTTCCTTTGAAAGTCCACTAGGTTCCTCTTTCCTAGGTAAGCCAGATAACTTCTCCAGGATGCTGTCTTTGTTTCTTGAGCCGTATGGACGACCTGGGGGTCGTGACACAGGTGGAGGAGGGACAAGATGGGTTACTCTGGAATATGTGTTCCTGTTGGCCATGGCCCGCTCAGGCCGCTGTAAATTAGAAATCAGGGGAGGCGAGCTGCTATGTGCTGGAGCTGGGGTTACTTTCCGGATTTTGGGTTTAGGACACTTAGTAGGTGGGCAGGTGGCTATAAGCTGTGCAAGCTTCTCAGTGACCGTCGGAGTACCCCAGTTTGAAGCTCCTCTTTCTTGCTCCCTCGGGCTGTCTGTATAAGTGTACTGAGGCAGTTTTGTAACTCCATCCATTTTTAAGTCATGTGGAGACGTGCTGTGGGAAGGAGTTAGTAGTGAAGGAGCTGGTGTAATAGTTTGGGGTAACAGGCTCTTTTTCCCAGAGGAGTGTAATTTGCTGTCTGATACAGGGCAGTGACTGTTAAGGGGTTTTTCTGCAGATGCAAGGGATTTTACATCTGCCTTTCCTTCTGACTTGCATGCCAGCTTTGGGGGACCCTAGTGAGAAATTCAGAAAGGTACAAGTTTAAACAGGAGTTAATTATTACGATACATGTGAACACCAAAATGTAATAAAGTGAATGTTTTAAATCGAAAAAACTTCAGTTAGGAAAAAAAAAATACTAGAAAAAAAAGTGAAGGAGACCTCAAGGGAGAAAACTCTCACAGAAAAATGAGAAGGAATGAAAGAAAAAGCAAGAACAAGAAAGTATGTACACATCAGGACCTGAATCAGGACATCATTCCTATACTAAAACCATGCCCAGCATTCATAATATAGTAAAACATATATTTTAACATATTATAACACACTTATTCACTCATAAATAAAATGAAAAGACTGATTTCGCAAAATCTATTTAAGTAAAAAGTACAATATTTGAAGTTGGAATGTAGTTAAAGTAAAAGTCTCCCCAAATGGAAATTAGTAAAATACAGATACATGAAAAACCTACTAAAGTACAGTAACTATTCACATTTACTTAATTACTGGATATAACCAAAAATAAATCTCATTGGTGAGATGTAGTTTTCTGGTGAAAAGGGGAAAATTATAATAATTTTAATACAGTTTGTCATATAAGTGCACAATGTTCAGTCTATGTTATGTAGATACCTGACCATCACACCCATAAATGTGCAATCTCCAAAGTTTGCTCTGTCTGAGACACACAATTGTATAGAATATCTTTGTGTGGTGTAGAATTACAATGTCCTCTCAATAGAACAAAGCCCAAAGCCCAAACCTGTTCCAGCATGATAATGCCCTTGTGCACAAAGCAAGCTTCAGACATGGTTGCCAAAGATGGAGTAGAAGAACTCAAAAATCCTGTACAGAGCACAAGGCCATGCAACAAAATCTAGTCTTTAAGAGTGTATTTTATTACAGCAAGGGGCAAAAATTTTTTTTAATGGGCTATTCAACAAGCCTACATGGAGGTGATGGTCAAGCATCCCGAAACATTTCCCAATACAGGTAGTTCCCGACTTATGATAGAAATGCATTGCAAGGACACTATCGTAACTTGAAAACATCGTAAGTCAAGACATGGCCTAACCTACCCAGGAGTCTTAAGAATGGTGATCAGTATGGGCTGGTGTACTTTAATTTGTTAATAATTTAACAAACTACAGTACATTATTTAGCAAAACAGAGCAGTTTACACTACTGTAATGTTTAAACTTTACAGTATATATCAGGGGTCACCAACCTTTTTGAAACCGAGAGCTACTTCTTGTGTACCGATTAATGTGAAGGGCTACCAGTTTGATACAAACTTCTGAAATAACACATTTGCTCAATTTACCTTTAATTCTATGTTATTATAAATAATTAATGATACTCATCTATGTGAAGACACTGATCATGTTAATGATTTATCACAATAATTATCAACAATGATTTAACAAGGTAGGAAACAGATAAATATCAATATGCAAAACTCAATTTCTATAAATCTCTGCAAGTATTTACATTTTCAAATGATCGCTTCTACAACTTTTTCACTAGCCACTAACAATTTTTAACAAATCATGCACTAAGTTGCGTCATGTTTTACCGATTATTAATGACGTAACATACAAATCAACTTGGAGACCAGCTAGCGCTAATCTGATATGAAACAAGTATTTTTTTTTTTTTTTGCAAGTGTGATTTTAAAAAGAATAGCAACAAAAAAATTGATGCAGCTCACTTGTAAGTCGCGCTATGGTGAGCTTTTTTCTTTAGAAAAAGCCCGCGGGCAACTCATGTGGTCCCTGGCGACCTGGTGCCACCAACATGGTGGCACCAGGTATATATGTATGCAGCATCGGGGGGTTGGGGACGCGCTCTGTTTTAGCGTCCGTTAATAACAAAGAGTCAAGAGCTTAAAATGGGCTGTAAAACGAACAAGTGCATGAACACATAATGCACTTCTGTCAACTACTACCGAGAGTAAAGCATCTCTGGAGAAGAGAGATGTGTACATCCTGGCAAGGTCCCAACGTATCGTACCATTTGCGTGCTGTGCAAAACGTAAAATATTTGAACTATTTTTCCGAATCGCTATAGTCATCGTCGAACTATCGTGACTCAGGGATTACCTGAGGGATTACCTGTATACTCTATATCCTTAATGTGTCTTTCATTTTGGGATAGACTGGAAAAACTGTACAATGTGTTAGAAAAGGAAAAGTGACACCAGATGAAAGACAAAGTAAAACAAGGAAGGAGTGTATCTTGGTGGATGGAAAGACAGTTGAACAGGAACACATGAAACATACACCTTGACAGTTTAAGCAAAAAAAAAATTGCTTTATCAATCAATCCAAAAAATTCAAAACTCACTTAAGTTTTTCCCACTTCCCATTTCAAAACCCCAAAGAGACAAAACTGAACAACTTACTCTTTTAGCTGGGGTATTCCCATTCATAGGGGATTCAGGGTTGGTGGAAGTGGTAGTAGGAAAAGACGGTGGTGGTGCAGTATTCGTTGGAACGCCCGATATCTGAGGCACTCCTGTATTGACAGTGGGGTCCTTTTCTGCTTCTTTAACATGTTGCATACTAGGGGTGTTTCCACTGCCATCAGAGGGTCCCACTCGACGATTGCCTCGTCCACCACCTCGGCTTCCATGTCTAACCGTTGCTCTGAACGCGGGCCGGCATACATAGTTCTCTAGGATCTTAGGGGGCTTTTTCATTCGTTTAGCCTGGAGGCCTATCTTAAGCTTGACACTGCCCTCTGAGTAGCTGGTCTCTTTGACAGAGAATTGTGCCGACTGCTGCTGCTGCTGCTGGCGCCATTCTCAGAGCTGCAGGGAACAGCCGGCGCTGCATCTCGTTCCTTCTCGCGCTTCCTTTTATCGTCGTCATCGTCTTTCTTACCACCTCCTCCTTCCTTCTCACACTCGACTTGTAGGGCATTTGTAGGGAGAGGAGGTGGTGTGGTGGGCCCTCCTTGTGTCCTCTGATCCATTGATGATAGGAGAAACCGAGAAGGGCTGAGCAGGGTCTGCTCACAAGCAGTACAGAACTGAGGGTGAAAAAATCCAGCTGGAGGGGGAATATGGGTAGGGATATTAGAACAGTTGTTGGGTTGAAGCAATGTCGTCCTTTCGTGGCCGCCCAGCCCTAGTCACCTTCAAACTGTTAAAAGCAAGAGAGAGAGATATTACAATATGAAATGATACTACAATATTAAATTGATCCAAAATGAATGCAAAAATATGTCATACAGAGTTGTTAGCAATTAGACTGTAAATGGCTGTTCTAACCAGCATTTCCCGTTTCCCTTAAGAGTTACAACATTTGAAATATTTTAACTTAAGAACCTGTTCGAAAGCATTTAAATGAACGCTCGGATTCCCAATAGGTCCACAAGTCACAGCGTTCATACCGCCGCTCGATATTTTGCACTGCATCATCTTGTAATGTCTGAACAAAGCCAGAGCATTGGCAAATCATTACCCTAATAGACTGTCGCTGGAGTTACATGCCTGGTGAAATATACAAGCTGGCCAATACGAATCGTTTCCGTATATTCAAATCATCCGCGAGAGGCGTCTTGATTATCAGAGAAACGTCTTTTGAAATGATGACCTCATACATGAAATGCGCTATTTCTCATAGTTATTGGTTTGTCATCTGATTGATGACAGTTGTTTCTAAAACGTGTATCGGTGGAAAATGATCCGCCACAGGCCCTGATGCTATTTAGTTACCGGCAGTGGTGGACAAAGTATCCAAAGCATTTTCATTTGA
The DNA here is from genome assembly GCF_014805685.1 of Silurus meridionalis. NCBI lineage: Eukaryota > Metazoa > Chordata > Actinopteri > Siluriformes > Siluridae > Silurus > Silurus meridionalis. Next base: position 6,395,307 of record NC_060912.1, on the reverse strand, counting down.
GTAAAAGTACACAAGTGTTCATCTTCAAATGTACTTAAGTACCCGAACTACTATGATTTACTATGGCTATGGCTCTTTGCTTAATCAACTCAGTTTATGTGATTTTCATTGCTTATTACATTTAAAATGTTCTGCTGCTGTTAAAATGATGCTGAACTATATCTGGTGATAAGTAGATACAATCAAAACAAGTTTAAAACGGAGCGCACGCTCGACCCTGATTGGTCGCTTGCTGAGTGCTTGACCGGTTACGTTTTTATCCACTCGTATCGTCCATTTGACTTTGAAATGTAGTGAAGTAAAAAATAAAAAAAGTGGAAATACTTCAGTATATCAAAGTACAGATACGTGAAAAAGCTACTTTACATTTGCATTTATTACATTTACTTCATTACTGTCCACCACACTTTAGCGGACCATTCACAGTACAGCAAAGGCACCAGATATATCACCAGAACGTTCTAAATTGTGGTTGATGTCCACAAGCCATGGTTTACTGGCAGCAGTAGGCAAGAGTAATGTGATTGGACCAACTATACTGTGAAAAAGCACTCGAGTGTCAGACACCCATGTGTCAGACAGAAATCGGACACCTGCCAGCTAAAAATAGGCATTAAACAAACATAAGTGCGATTGGGCAATTTTTAATAATATCTGTGTAATCAGAAGTTCTAGTTGAAGCCCTGAAAGAACTACGCAGCAGTGAATTATGCTTAGTGAGCAAAATTTACAGGCGAATAAAAATACCAAAATTTACAGGCGAATAAAAATACCAAAATACAGGCGAGCTAACAAATGGCGCGTTATTACACTGAAAAAGCAAATAAATGTGTTATTTGAGTATTAGTACGTTATTACTTCAACAATAAATAATAGATTGATGTAGTTATGCGTTGCTGGAGTGTTATGAAGTACTTTCCTGCTCTAAATTGCAATTGGACAAACAAAACCTTTCATTTTGACGTACTCATATAAAGGGGAGATGCACCTGGGAATTACACGTGAGCAATAGTGAAGCCACTGCATCTCATGGCCTGTGATAATGATCATTATCGCAATTTTAAAAAAAATGCCCAAAAGGTTGCTTTAGCCTTGTAACAAAGCATTTTAAAAAGAGCCCTGACTCACATGTGCCACTCATTCATATCGTTCTCAACTCCTGCTTTCGAACCCCTACTTCTGTCAACGATGTGGAAGTGGTAGGTCATTGGCTAAGGCTCTGAGGGACTGACCGGAAGGTTGAGGGTTCAAGCTCACAGTATCGCCAAACTGACACTTGAGCAAGATTCTAAGTGCTCCAGGGGTGGTGTATCATATCCGAACCCAGCTTCCTGACATCGCCGAGATATGCGATGAAAGGATTTCACTGTGCTGTGATGTACGTGTGACGAAAAAAAAGCCCCTTTCTTTTTTTTTCACGCTGCCTTCCAAGATAAATGGGATGATCTAATCGTGCCGTTATGCTTAGTCGCTTACTAGCATGAACGTTTCGAATCATGTCACGCAGCATCGAATAATAGCTGATAATCCTATCGGCGACATTCGTATTACATCGAAAGGAGCGACAGTATCCTGCTCCCGTTAAGCTCCGAAGTGTTTGGGATGAAGGTTTACCAGGAGCAGGTGGTTTCTGTGGCTAAAAAAATTTAAAGGCAAGTCAGAGCTGTGACCTCGGCAATGAGAGCCCCCTGGGAGTCGAGGAACCTGACTGGCATCTCCAGTCCTATGTGATCGCCACTCAAAACACCACCGGATGGTGGAAGAGAAGGAGGAAGAATACGAAAGTAGAGGCATACAGACGGCTACTTTATGCCCCTCTAAAGGGTAAAAGTTCAAAAGGCTTTTTCGAGCAGTAGGGACTAAAAAAAAGAATCAGTGCAGGGACTCATGCCGCTGTAAAATAGGGGTGTCTTGACTTTCCCCATGTTTACTATGATTAGTCACTACATATCGCTAAAACCCATAACCTAATTTCTGTCGAATGACATCAGCCATCTTTCTGCCGTGCTACAACAATCCCCCCACCACCACCACCAGCTCATATCTCTGGCCTTTTCCCTTTTACTCGCTCACACTCGTTTTCTTCCTCACTTGGAAAGCGCACAGTACAGCGGTCAAAGCTGCTGTGTTCTTGCTAATCGAAAACACATTTTCTCCTGCGCCCCCTCCCTTCTCTGCTTTCCTCTGTCTATCCCTCCCTCAGTGACAATCATTTTCTTATTTCCGAAGTGCTCTTGGCCCTACAAACTTATTCGCTGCGTGGTTATTAAGTCGCGTTCGCACAAACTCACTTCGCTACTACAGAGTGAAACCGTGAGTGAAATCTTTCACTGGAAAATCGCTGCGGTGAAGAAAAGAAAAAAAAGGATTGCGAACGGTTGTGTTTTTTGGCGTCCCTTTTTGATAGTCTAAGCAACCTAGGACAAGAAAAAGGAATAAAGAAGCTTAAAACCACATCTTCTGTGGCACTTAAGTCTGCGTATCACAAGTTTTTTGTTCAACGCAGCGACACAAGAAACATATTCTTTGTTCCTGTAACCACAACTGTAACAAAAGAAAGCCATACAAGCCACCTCTTTCTCTCTCTCTCTCTCTCTCTCTCTCTCTCTCTCTCACTTTCACTTCAAGCTGACGTTTTTGAATCCACTGCCCCAGTGCCTAAACAGACCAAAAGACCCAACCATGACATCCTGAAAGAAACAATAAAAGGCTTTTTCTTTTCTAGAAAGCGAAAAACTGACATCAGCAATGGTATTCTCAACATTTTCTCTCATCCGGATCGTTTCTGACGTTAAACAAGAGTTCAACAGAACATTAGTTACATCAGCTTTCATCGAAAATCAGTAGTTTCTCTCTTTTTTGTTTTTTTAATTGTGATCTCCACCTGATCAACACAGAATGATCCAACATAAACAGCTTAAAGATCACAAAGAAACCCATAAAAATGCCTGTGGAACAATTTCCAGAAGTTCTCTTTTAACTGAACGGTTAACTTCAATAACAAATGGTTTGTCCGCCACATCCCGGATATGCTTGGTCGGACTGAGAGCTGGGGAATTTGGAGGTCAAGTCAAAACTTCAAACGCTTTATCGTGGTCATCATAACCTTTCTGAACAGTTATAATGAAGGCGAAAACTTGGGTAAGAGCAATCGTAGGTAGTTGGTGTGGGTCAAAGTAGCAAGTTTCCTCACAAAACATTGCCCAGAACATTGTACATGGGGAAGTGGTAAGTCAGTGGGTAGGAATTTGGACGTCTGGTCAGAAGGTTTAAATACCAACATCACCAAGCTGCCACTGCTCGGCCCTTAAACAAGGACCTTAACCCTCAATTGCCCATCTGTAGAACTGAGGTAACTGTAAGTCTCTCTGGATGAGGGCATCTACCAAAAATGTAAATAAACACCACCCATTATTTCCACAGTGTATCTTAGAGCCATGTCTCCCCCAGAAAAGCTGGCACACATGTACCCCACTGTCTATGTGATCAGCAAAAGAGAAGCAGATTCCTCAGCCCAGACCATCTTCTTGCCTATTGAAGGCGCTTTTGGAGTTGTACTGGGCTCAGCATGGGGCTCTATTCGGCCCACGGCTACGCAGAACCACAGCAAGTGTATTCTGACACCTTTTGTATCACTAATTTTATCACCAGTGTGTATTACACAAGCTTTTTCATGGGATACACCAGACAGGCTATACTTCACTCTATACGAATAACCACCTGTGACCCTGTCAGCAGTTCGTGGGTTTTCCTTCCATGGATCACTTCTGGTAGGTACTAACCACTGCACACCAAAAAACACCCTACAAACCTGCTTTTTTTAAATAGATGCTTTTTTTTTTTTTGCACCCAATTTAGCCCTTTACCTTTTGCCCATTCCTCCTGCTTTGAACACATCGACTTTGAGATCTGGCTAATAACTTAAGATAATGAGATCTGGCTAACACTTCTTAACGGAAGCTTCTGTAACAAGATAACCAAAGTTATTCACTTCACCAGTGTGCGGTTTTAATGTTTCGCCTTATCAGCAAACATACTAGTGTCGGCCTGGGAAAATGACGCAGTGGCTGAAATCTTGCCAGAATGAGGAACAAACTAGGTTTTATCTGCCTAAAACTTCTTCTTTCGGATCATCCGTCTCCACACCCCCCCTGTCCTCTACATCTGCCTCTTTCACCCCAACCACCTGCATGTCTTCCCTCACCACATCCACAAACCTCCTTCTTGACCTTCCTCTTATTCTCCTTCCTAGTGGCTCCATCCTCAGCATTCTCCTACTGATATACGACATGTCCAAACCATCTCAATCTCACCTCCCTCACCTTGTCTCCAAAACGTCCTACATGCGCCGTCCCTCTAATAAACTCGTTTCTAAAACACCTCAAATGTAAAAAAAAAAAAACTAAGTGTTTGGATCAACGCGGTTGGACAGCTACAAGTGGCTGCAATGCCGAATTCAATTAGTCCGTGTTTGGAAACAGACTGGCAAAAAAACTTCCGACCTTCCAAGCTGTCAAAACACTATACAAATATTTAAAAGGACCTACTAACAAGACAAGAAACTTAATAGTAACACTTAGCGGTGATCAATGGAGCATAGAGTCGACGCCAAGGTTCAAGATCAGAGACCAGATAATTACCACACATGATCTTATACCTCTTCACGAGATTTAGTTTCGTTAGTACCCCCAATATGCTCCATGATCGCAAAGCGGTCATGCAAATATAATTACTTCTAAAAAAAATAGAGGTTTACCCCGTATTATTGCTCTTCATCAAAAGATTATAAGCAGTCAATAAAGGCTGGTTTGAAGACATTTTCATGATCGTATATTACAAATTATTACAACCATTTCACACCAAGCGAGTCGAGGGATCGTGACAACGACCGGGAGTTCGCATACGCGCAGAACAATATCGTAGGTTTAATTCATAAGGACGAACCCGTTAAAAAAGCCAATCGTACAGGACAGAACCACTCCGGACAGCTACAAATGTTAATAACCATAAACAAAACTATCGATCAGTTTTAAGTCTGAACAGCTGAGTCAGATTGTCGCATGTAAATGTTTTTTGATGGATTTTCTTTGCGCCACAGTCCACATTTTTTTTTTTTTACATGGCTCATTTGCATATAGTGACGCCCACAAAACTCCATATACGGTCATGAGCACAGAGAGCTGGGAAGATGAAATGAACATTCAGCGGTGGACGGTAGATATTTATACATCGCTTCTACGGCAATCAAAACAATACCAATAATACAAATCCGAGACATTTATTCTTTTCATACATCTGCATTTCTTTTATCAAAACGAAACGATTCTTTTTTTTTTATTTGTCTTTATGTCCATTATTTTGGGGTTTTGTCAGGGCTGGCTCTCTCTTTTTTTTATTGAATTATTATATTTTCAAAATTATAAAACAACAACAACAACAACAACTAGTGAGCCAGTGGAGAGAACCTGAACTAAACCAAATCAAAACAATTTGCACTTTAACCTTGACAGATTCCAAATCTGATTTAAAGTCAGCCGTCTTTTTAGTCTTTTCTCTTTTTTTTAGGATTTTCACGTACGCCAAATATCCCGTGTTGTCTTTACAAACGTGACAAAAAAAACTATCATGAATTTCAACCGACAATAGTTTTAGAGAAAAGTTACTTTGAAATACTTCCAATTCAAAACCAAACATACGCTGAGAAGAAAAAAGGGAAGGCCGGCGTGACCGTAGTTGCCTTGACAGCCATTGACACCGCTGGGGCGAAGAGGTCAACGGTCAAAGTTGAACGTGAGGTTCCAGACTGATTATCCCACGTCAACTATGTAGATCCTTGATCGTGCAAAAGAACACTAGCAGAAATCCTCAGACACTTGCAGAGATATAAATAAGTTATAAACCCAAACCGACATGGAGGAACTGTTTCAGCTCGTCGAGTCGCGATACGAAATCCAAATCGAAACCCGCCTGCCCTTACGTTTATTTGTGGAAAACCAAACAAATCCGAAATTCCTACACGATCGTCTGTGATGTCTAAAAACACAAGCCTCGACGACCGATCCGGCCTTGTTTATCCCTCGCAGTTGTTTTGGAAGGAATGACCTCCACACCTAAGTCATAAAAGACACCCAGATGCTCCACTTCTTCTCGGACCGTCCGCCTGACACGAGGACGCACTCGAACGAATCCGAATCGGGTGTCCAAAACGACTTACCGTAGGATTTTCGAGAAACCTGCAAATAAATCGGGAGCGAAACGGGATCCCTTCCCAGAGGGCAATACGGTTCCTTCGGTTCCAATACGGAAAAGTGGTGATGTCCCCCTAAAAAAAAAGAAAAAGAACGAGGATCCGAACCGTAGGAGGAAGAAGTCAGCTGGGTCAGGAAGCAGTGTACCAACTATTCCTGAGTGTATTCGTGTGTGTGTGTGTGTGTGTGTGTGTGTGTGTGTGTGTGTGTGTAATGGCTGTCCTGACTCCTGAACTCAATCCCTACTGTAGAATCACAACAACAATCCCATCCAAAACCCTGTGTTACCATCAGGACGAACCCTCATACACATGTTATGACATTCCAATGACCACAGCTAGAACCTGGATAGAGATCTGAGCCCCATCTGGTGCAGATGATGAGGTTTACTCCGTGCTATTT